>NW_016819100.1:462215-481552 GCF_001698545.2 Rhinopithecus bieti
AAAAAAAAAAAAAAAAAAGGCAAGAAGTCTTAGACCACCTATCTAGTAGTGGGCACAGAGTCATTCAGATAAGGCCATTAAAAAAGAAGGTGGAAGGGGAAGATGAGTTAGTACTTGAAAGTCTGCTGTCTTGACACAAATGGCCTATCCCGAAATGATAAATGTATTTGTTAATAGAATTTACCCATTTTATACATAGCACATGTTTTGTACGTGGTGTTGAGCATAGAGGTCTTCATTATGAGCCAGGAAATGTAAGTTTCACTTCCAATATGAGGTGCGTCTCTGTCACAAATGGCTTTACTATTCAAAATTTTCAGACCCCAGTTTCTGTCTTCACTTGACCGAGAATAATTCAATGACAGAAAATGTTCTAGTCTCCTTTGTGTCTCCAGTATCTAGTACAGGGCCCCAAAATGTTTGAGGGTGGAATGACTAGGGAAGGAGGAGAAGAAAGGAGGAAGAGATTTCTCTTGTAACATCTGTCCTGGTGTTAGCAGTATTAATTTAAAAAGTTTGCAGGGTTTGTTGAAAAGGTCTGTTGTCCATCTTAGTGGCAAACTAGGAGGAAATGTTATCTAGCAAGGGCCTCTTTGGCATAAAGGGCACAGAATGTGAAACTGACATGTACACACAAGGGAATGCCTTCCTTCAGCAACCTTTCCTTTCCCCTTGTTCTTTCCAAAGCAACTGACACCACAAAATGAGAGGAGGTGGAACGGGAGAAAGGCTCGCAAGGATGACTTACCTGGCTGCTTCCCTTTCAGTTACCTTTGTGGACACAAGAATGCAGAGGTCGGAGCTGCTCTAACACAATGTGGAATTGTGAGCTAGTTTTGTGCCACTAAACTTACCTGATATATATTCTTCAGTGTCCTCAATTCTTTTTACCTTTGCAGAACTAACTCTTATTTTAGGATTGTGCCAGGATTTAAACTGGGAGCATCAGCTGCAGAGGGCAAAGGAGTCAAGCTAATAAGCTCTCCAATTCTGCTTCTTGCAGACTGCTTCAGTTTTGAAGGAGAAGTTGTTATTTTTAGAATTCTTACTTGCATTCACCCTGAACCCTGAATGATTAACTCCTAGTGTGTCCCTCAAGTTTAGCCCATTTTCCCCCTCTGCTCCTAGGAACATGAGCATGCTTTCCACTCAGTGACCAGGATTTTAAAAAACTATTTTCAATCTGCCTCCTCTTCCTCTACCCATCTCCCCAGTTGCAGCCCTTACCCTCCACCCCTCTCTTATTAAAATCATGTCCATTCAATCTCCAGACCTGTTTGGGGAGGTGGCAGCATTGTAAGATAAACCTTAAGTAATTATTATTATTTATTTATTTATTTTGAGATGGAGTCTCTCTCTGTCGCCCAGGCTGGAGTGCAGTGGCGTGATCTTGGTTCACTGCAAGCTCCACCTCCCGGGTTCAAGAGATTTTTCTGCCTCAGCCTCCCCAATAGCTGGGACTACAGGCACACGCCACCATGCCCAGCTAATTTTTGTATTTTTAGTAGAGACGGGATTTCACCATATTGGCCAGGTTGGACTCGAACTCCTGACCTTGTGATCTGCCCACCTCGGCCTCCCAAAGTGCTGGGATTACAGGCGTGAGCCACGGCACCTGGACTATTTTTTTTCTTTATGTTAAGTTCCAGGGTACAATGTGCAGGATGTGCAGGTTTGTTACATAGGTACACATGTGCTATGGTGGTTTGCTGCACCCATCAACCCATCGCCTAGGTATTAAGCCTCACATGCACTAGCTCTTTTTCCTGGTGCTCTCCCTCCTCCAGCACCCTAGCCTGAAGTTATTATTAAAGTTCAGTTTAACTCTTGTGGTGTCTACAGAGCGTGACTTTGTTGAGTCTTCAACAGATTGTAGCATTACTCACCTTATGTCATTAAACTGCAGAGGGTGGGGTGATAGGATAAGGGAAGCACACAGCTCAGCATGGGGGGAGTTTATTTAAAACTCTTGTGGTCTTTCATTGACTAGGCAGATGAAGTCATTGCTGACTTATAAATCAACAAAATACTTTTAGAATGTAATCTCCTTTTGTGGTTTGTTATAATAAATTACCCTTGACTACTCTTTTAAAAAATCACAAGAGAAAATTATAATTTTCCTTCATTAAGTTCAATACTTGTGAGCGTCTCTCAGGTAAATTAAGAGGAAAAATACATACAAATAGTTAGATTTTGGAAATATTTGCACCTAAAACAATAGATGTTCTATGGGAGTAATAAGTAGTTTCTAATGTTGACTTATCTAAATGTATTCTTTCTTTCTTTTTTTTTAATGTGACTATGATGACCAGGAAAGGAGCCAAAAAAAAAAAAAAGGTTTGAAAATAAATGCAAAACCTTAAGTGGTGCACACCTGTAATCCCAGCAATTGGGGGCTGGGGAGGGGAGGCAGTGGCTGAGGCTGAAGGATGGCTTGAGCCCAGGAGTTTGAGACCAACCTGAGCAACATAGTAAGATCCTGTCTCTTTAAAAAAGAAATAAATTGGCCAGACATGGTGGTTCATGCCTGTAATTCCAGCACTTTGGGAGGCCAAGGTGGGCAGACCACCTGAGGTCAGGAGTTGAAGACCAGGCTGGCCAACAACATGGTGAAACCCTGTGTCTACTACAAGTACAAAAATTAGCTGGGCATGGTGGCAGGCACCTGTAATCCCAGTTATTGGGGAGGATGAGGCAGGAGAATCACTTGAACCCAGGAGGCAGAGGTTGCAGTGAGCTGAAATCGCACCACTGCACTCCAGTCTGGGTGACAGGGTAAGACACTGTCTCAAACAAAAAACAAAGACAACAAGGAAATAAATAAGGAAAAAAGGAAAAAAAAGAACTTGCAAACTTGCAATGAAAAACGGGCGCATTTGCTAACACTGCCCAAATTAGGTGATGTGTTATTTTATTTTTTTAACTTTTTACCTGCAAGAGAGATTCTCTGGCATGAACTGAAGGTGCTGTCTTTTCTGAGTGATGTGTTTTATTTTATTTTTTATTTTTATTATTTTTTTATTTTATCCGTTTGTTTTATTCCATCACTGTCCAGAATATTCCAACTTCCAATATTCCAACACTGTCCAGATTTTGCTGCACATTAAATAAAAGGGAGGTTTGGGTTCCAGATATAACCACAGTGATGACTAGTGGGCAATAGGTGTGGGAGATAAATGCATCATGGTTGACTCCTAGAATTGTCCAGGACACCTGAAAATATAAGTTTATGCAGGAGAGAAAGCAAGTATATCTGGTCTTACCATCATTCATATCCAAGCTGAAGGTGTTTTTTAAATTATAATGTGCTTCATTGTTTTTTGTTGTTGTTGTTGTTCCGTTTTATAACTTTTAAGTAGAGCTTCAGATTAGATATTGGTTAGTCTTTTTTTTTTTTTTTTTTTTTTACAGAGACAAAAAACAAACAACCCCATCAAAAAGTGGGGAAGGATATGAACGCATTTCTCAAAGAGAAATTCCATCGCACGACACATGGAAAAAATGCCATCATCACCGCCATCAGAGAAATGCAATCACACCACAATTGGAGTACATCTCACGTTAGGAACGGTCAATCCATTAAAAATAGGAAACAACGGTGTTGGATGAGGATTGTGAGAGAATAGGAACCTTTTACACTGTGGTGGGATTGTAACTATTCACCATTATGGAAACAGTTAGGGAGATTCCTCAGGGATCTAGAACTGATCGTAACCATATGGACCCAGCCATCCCACTCTGGGTGTATACCAAGGATTCATAATTATTCTATACAAAGAACATGCCGTATGTTTATTGCAGCACTATTCACATAGCAGCTTGGATCAACCAAATGTCCAACAGTGACGATGGATTAAGAAAATGTGGCATATCACCATGGAGATGCTTTGCAGCCATAAAAGGACTGAGTTTGTGTCTTTGTAGGGACATGGATGCGTAGAACATTTTTGCAAACTATTCAATACAGAAACCAAACCGCATGGTTCTCACTCATGGTGGAACTGACATGAGATCACTTTGGACTCGGGAGGGGACACCACACTGGGCTTATCATGGGGAGGGGGGAGGGGGGAGGGGTTGCTTAGGGTTATCATGATATAATGATGAATTGATTGGTGTGACGGTTGATGGGTGCAGCACCACAACCATGGCACAGGTATCATATGTACAAACCTGCACGTTATGCGATGTACCCTAGCTTAAAGTATAATAAAAAAAAAAAAAAAAAGAGTGATGTGTTTTAACATTTATGAGTATGGTTAGGGGTGGCTCTTGACAGGATATACTTTTTTTTAAAAAAAAAAAATAAAAATATTGTATTTAGGCCGGGTGTGGTGGCTCGTGCCTGTAATCCCAGCACTTTGGGAGGCTGAGACAGATGGATCACCTGAGTTCAGGAGCTTGAGACCAGCCTGACCAACATGGAGAAACCGCGTCCTTACCAAAAATACAAAATTAGCTGGGCGTGGTGGTGCATGCCTGTAGTCCCAGCTACTCAGGAGGCTGAGGCAGGAGAATCACTTGAAACTGGGAGGTGGAGGTTGTGGTGAGCTGAGATCGTGCCACTGCACTCCAGCGTGGGCAACAAGAGCAAAACTCAGTCTCAAAGAAAAAAAAATGTATTTACTTAGAAGCATTCAGAATGTCAACAAAACAGCTGCAACTTTTTTTTTTTGCAATTACAGAGTGATATTCAGTTAATGAAACAACAATTTTCTGGTATAAGCTGTATCAGAGACAACTGAAGATTAAAAAAACTACCATCGCCATATATAACTAATTTGTGCTGTGCACCGAAAAGAACCTGTTTGAAATTTCCATGCCAATTTACAACCCCCATACTTTACCAGGCAAGGTTAGTGGTTATTGAAAATACCACCAGCGCGTGGTGGCATGCGCCTGCAATCCCAGCTACTCAGGAGGCCAAGGCAGGAGAATCACTTGAACCCGGGAGGCAGAGGATGGAGTGAGCCAAGATGGTGCCACTGCACTCCAGCCTGGGTGACAGAGGAGACTCTGTTTCAAAATATAAAAAGAAAAAAGATACCACCAGGACAGGGCTATCTAAAGACACATTTCGGTAGTGTGTTAAATTATACAAGACACTGTGTGGTTTAAAAACAAATTTTACACAGCCTTACATTTCATTTTTTTTCTTTAAAGGGAGTGAGTTGTGTACAGGCAGGCTAAATGCTTTACAGACAAGAAAAAAAAACTAGAACCAACTTATTAATGATCATTGTCTTCTTCATTCTCATCTCTTCATCTCCCTCTCCTCACCCTCTTCATTTTCCTCAACTTCCTCCTCTTTTTCTTGCTTTTTTTCAGCCTTGACAACTCCCTTTTTTGCTGCATCAGGCTTTCCTTTAGCTCGATATGCAGCAAGACCCTTTGTGCATTTTTCCTTCAGCTTCGCAGCCTTCTTTTCCTAAGGCTGCTTGTCACCTGCAGCAGTGTCATTCCACATCTCTCCTAGCTTCTTCGCAGTGTCACCAGTGGACACGCCAGGATGTTTTGGGCAATACTCAGAACAGAACAGAAAAAAGGCTGAAGGAGGCCTCTTGGGTGCCTCGGGATCCTTGAACTTCTTTCTTGTCTCCCCTTTAGAAGGGATATAGGTTTTCATTTCTCTTTCATTACGGGCCTTGTCCGCCTTTGCTGTATCTTCAAATTTTCCTTTCTCTTTAGCAGACATGGTCTTCCAGCTCTCTGAGCACTTCTTAGAAAACTCTGAGAAGTTGACTGAAGCATCTGGATGCTTCTTCTTATGCTCCTCCTGACAAGTTTGCACAAAAAATGCATATGATGACATTCCGCCTCTTGGCTTCTTAGGATCTCCTTTGCTCATGTTGAGTAATTTTTCCTTGGTGAGGCAGAGTCGCCCAGTGCCTGTCTGGCTCTCACTTGTCCTGGTGTTGTCTCTATGGAGAGGATGATAATTTAAAAGTTTTAAATAAGCATGTTTTATCCTTCAGTTCTCTGAAGCAGGTTTTATACGAAATCTGAATCTGACTGAGAATGTTACTGTTCATTCTTTTCAAAGTTCCAAGTAGTGAAGCCACAAAAGGAATTTCTCATTTTCTTTAGTATGGCTTATGCAAATAAAAACTGGTGGCTAAGACCTAAAGAACACAGTTCTAATCTCTGAAATGCTGATGACTTCAGGCAGAAGCACAGATGGGTAGGGAGAGGGAGGCAAAGGGAGAGATTTCTCTCCCATGATCACGTTGTCCCAAAAAGGGTCCTTGTGTACAGTTTATAAGGTCACATGTTGACACAATGGTTGTTAAGACCTTGATAAAAAGAGTCAGAGGAAGCCAGTGTGAAATATTCAATGACATATCAGTGGTGAGGCCTTGAGGCATATAAAGAAGGTCATCGAAGTTTGCCATTTCTTTTATCTGCTCTTGTCCACCTCTGCCTAGATGTTACAAATGAAGGAAATATTTGTTGAGAATATATTCATCTGAGTGCACTATGTGAATAACGAGAATGTTGCAATAATGTATGACGGTATATACTGGCTCTTTCAATATTAAGGACCTCGTATTGTCCTTTACTAAGCTTAAGGCTTGTCCAAACAAGATTAAACAAATACATACAAACAGCCTCCTCCCTCCTCCAGTAAACCCAAATAAATCTGATCAGCCTGAAATGATTTCTACAATAGCTCCCACGGCTATTAGGATTTAGTCTTATCTCCTGGCAAAGCCAACCCAGCCCCGCATGAACCCCCCACCCTCTGCCTCCATCCTTCTCACTCCCTTACTCCCCACCTCCCCCCTCCCGGCCATGTTAACTGTGAGGTCCTTGACATGCACGCTCCCTTCTCACACCTCCAAGCCTTTCTTTCTCCTGTTCCCTTTACCTCCACATCTGTCTACTCTCACCTGTCCTTCCACATTTAATTCTGACATCACCTCCTCCTGGAGGCTTTCCTGCACTGTCTGCTTGCTCACACCAAGACTGGTGCCTTGCCAGTGTATGCCCATGCATGCTGTCCAGGCCTCCACCACAGGGTTCTACTGAATGAAAACCCTTTGTCTCTTCCTGTTTACTGTTTCTTGTTGTTGTTATTGTTGTTGAGACAGAGTCTCGCTCTGTCACCCGGGCTGGAGTGCAGTGGTGCGATCTCAGCTCACTGCAGCCTCCACCTCCCTGGTTCAAGCAATTCTCTTGCCTCAGCCTCCCAAGTAACTGGGATTACAGGCATGCACCACCACACCCTGGCTAATTTTTGTATTTTTAGTAGAGATAGGGTTTCACCATGTTGGTTAGGCAGGTCTTGAACTCCTGACCTCAGGTGATTCGCCTACCTTGGCCTCCCAAAGTACTGGGATTATAGGCGTGAGTGACTGCACCCAGATTCCTGTTTACTGTTTCTTTTCTCATAATACAAAACCTGTCAGATACCTAGTGTTTAATGTACATTTGATGAATGAATGGTTTAATCAGAGTTTGTTTCTAATTTTTTTCCAGCCCACATTAGCTTATTCAACTATGTGCAAAAGTGGATGAGGACAAATAATTGTTAAATTGTTTGCTTGACTAAAAATGTTTTACTGATAGTGACCTGAAAATTAGTGGGAGAAGTAATGATGGTTACTGAACAGACTGCCAACTTGGATTCTGATTTTCTGCTGTGAATCATTTCTTTAACCTTTGAAAGCTTTTAAAATTATTTTTCTGGGTATAACAATAATGTGGCTAACTAAAAATAATGAAGATCATGTTTATTGTAGATGTGCGCTAAACATCCTTGTTTTGTTGCAAGTGCTACAATTGCAACCCCCACATCACTTCCTTTCCCCACTCTGCCTGCTCCTAGCATACATGTGGGCATGTGCGCATGCACACACACACACACACACCCCTAGACTAAACCTTACCAGATTTAGTCTTTTAATAGGGTCCTATAAGATACATTTCACCACATTTCCAAAGTTATAATGGATCTTGGAAGGAAAAGCTATGGAAAACAGTGATAGAGATACACTTATCACACAACAATAGAGCTCCCTTTTGATCTCTTCAAACAAACCAAGAAACAAAGAGCGAAAATCATCTAAGAATTCAAAACTGTTGAACTACTCCCATTGCACTGAGTCATGTGGATCTGTGTCAAGTATACAATCAGTTCTGTAAGTCAGCTGATAGACAGAAAAGAGTTACTTCAGAAAGATCATCTCAGGGAGCTTATTATACTGCCTTTGAAGTAGTGAGTCCAGTGAACTTGAACTGGATACTTGAAGTCTCTGATTTCTGTTATCACTGTGAAGGATTACTATTTTTTTTTTTTTTTTTTGAGACTGTCCCACTTTGTTGCTCAGCTGGAGATGGCAATGGCACAATCTTGGCTCACTGCACCGCTGCCTCCACGGGTTCAAGTGTTCTCCTGCCTCAGCCTCCTGAGTAGCTGGGATTTCAGGCACACCCACCACCCACGCCGGCTAATTTTTTTTTTTTTGTATTTTATAGTAGAGACGGGGTATCACCATGTTGGTCAGGCTGGTCCCGAACTCCTGACCTCATGGTCCGCCTGCCTCAGCCTCCCAAAGTCCTGGGATTACAGGCATGAGCCACCACATCTGGCCAGGAATTACTCTTGACAATTTTCTATATAATTTATTGGAGAATGACAAAAGTGGATGAAAATATTATTAGCTGGAATCTTGGCCTGTTTTGGTAAACAACAGATAAAAAGTTTTAAGGGTGGAACTTGAAAGTCTAATTACACAACATTAAAAATAAAAGTCTCCATGTCGAACATAATTAGTAGATTTCAGATGAACATGAGGAACTATTAGAACACTTACCTAAAGCAGTTTTGTGTCTCAGAAAAATGACTTTATAGATCTGGCATAGAATTTAGCATAGAAACTCTTCCTATAAGGTATGATGACAGAGAATCAAAGCAAGAGTCTTAAGACTCAGTCTTAGTTCCAGCTTGTCCTTTGTGATCCTGGCCAAGTCACTTCAATATGAACTTGGTTTTCTACATCTACAAAGTAAAAGGGTTGGGCTACTATAGCTGTTGTACTACTACTACTGATCTATTTGTGCTGGGTTATGCTATATTCAGATAAAGGAGGCCAAGTGTTTCTGGTGTAACCAACCACCATTTAAACAAACAGCATCCCCTCCATAGGGGAGGAGGCTGCACACATCTCCTGCTGCCCTCCACCCTGAGAATGCGGATGAATTCTAATCAGCAGCCACCACCTGACTGATTTGCCCACAGCCTGCTCTGGGTCCATTGGCTGGGAGGCTTCTGGAGGCAGCTGGGTCATGTCACCCTGACTCAAACTGGTGATGTGAAAGAACAGTCACATGTGTGAGCAGGTGCATAACACATCCTCAGGAGGGAGAATGGGGTGAAGGAACAGTGGTTTAGGGAGTGACTCATTCAGGTTATTCGTTCTGTGTGTAAAGCCCAAGGCCCTCCAACTGGTCCCGACCTACCTGCCCCGACTCTTTCTTCTGCTTTCCTGACACCTTCTTTGGGCCTCTATTGCCTTTCTCGCTAGTGCAGCTGACTTCTTGATGGTTTATATAGAAGATAATGTACCTAAGTCATTCATCACCCCAACCCTTGTGCATAGGTTTTCCTTGTTGCCAGAACCTGGATTTTGTTCAAGGGTGTCCCCAGCCCTATGTGATCAAGTGAAGAACTCCCAAACTTCATCCCCAAAGAAAAACTGATTGCTAGGCTTCCATTGGTAATTGGAAGCCAGTCACTGCACTCCCATTGATAATTGGTCTAAACTAATAACTGCGCTCCCATTGGTAATCGGTCTAAGCAAAGCCAATCACTGCATTCCCACTGGCAATCGGTGGAAGCCAATCACGGTGTTCCCATTGATAATTGGTCTAAACCAATCACTGTGCTTCCATTGGTAATTGGTCTAAGCCAATCACTGAGTCCCCATTGGTAATCAGTTGAAGCCAATCACTGCACTCCCATTGGTAATCCATCTAAGCCAATCACTGCACTCCCACCAGTAATCGGCCTAAACCAATCACTGTGCTCCCATTGGTAGCCAGTCTAAGCCAATCACTGGGCTCCCACTGGTAGTTGGTCTAAGCCAATCACTGCACTCCCATTGGTAATTGGTCTAAGCCAATCACTGCCCTCCTTCTCCCAGCCTACTTACCAGTGATTGTCTTAGGTATGGCCATACACTGCAATTCTGGCCAGAGAGAGTAAGTCAGTTAAGAGGCTTCTGGGAAGATTCACACTGTTCTGTCTGTATGAGATGCTTGGAATGATGCTAACATCTTTTGAAAAAGAGAATGCCCAGCTGACAGGCTGAGTGAGCAGAGAAATGAAGAGAATCATCTGGGGCCTGAGTGAGATCACTGGGCTGCTTTGTTAATCTATCCCAGATGCTCTTCTTCTTGAATTCTTGTTATGTGAAATTCAATTTTTTTTCTTTTCTTACCGTTTGAGTCAGAAGCCCAAAGTATCTTGCTATTTCTCATGTTGGTACACTGGAGAGGCAACAAGGAAACCCCAAATGGGGTTAGTGGAGGAATCAGTTCCTCCACTTAGAAGCCGTTACTGAGGAGCAAATTACTTCAAAATTTAGTGGCTTAAAATAACAATAAGCATGTATTGTCTCTCAGTTCCTATAAGCTGCAAATTTTGGAGCAGCTTGAATGGGAAGTATGGCTTAGAGTGTCTCCTCTCATGAGATTGCAGATGGGTGTGGGCTGGGGCTGCCATAATCTGAAAGTTCAGCTGGGGCTGGTGGGTCTGCTTCCAAGGAGGCTCACTCACTTGGCTGGCCAATGGGGACTGGCTGTGGTGGGAGGCCTCAGTTCCTCTCCATATGGGCTTCACCACATGGTACTTGAGTGTCCTCTGTTTTAAAATATAGGTTTTATTAATATTTAGGTATGGCAAAGCCATCGGATTAGGAATGACTGCTAATAAAAAGATAGTTTGTTATGCTCACAGATCTCAAGAGGAAGGGTGTGTCACACCATGGGGCCACATGCGGAAGTGCCAAGGTCAGTCAGGAGGCAGAGAGAGCAGAGTGAGAACATGGGCACAAACTGTTTTTTTTTTTTTTTTTTTTTTTTTTGAGACAGAGCCTTGCTCTGTCACCAGGCTGGAGTGCAGTGGTGAGATCTTGGCTCACTGCAACCTCTGTCTCCCGGGTTCAAGTGATTCTCCTGCCTCAGCTTCCCGAGTAGCTGGGACTACAGATGCGTGCCACCACGCCTAGCTAATTTTTTTCTATTTTAGTGGAGACAGAGTTTCGCTGTGTTAGCTAGGATGGTCTCATTCTCCTGACCTCATGATCCGCCCACCCTGGCCTCCCAAAGTGCTGGGATTACAGGCGTGAGCCACCGCGCCTGGCCAGGGGCACAAACTATTATTGTGGTTTCTGTGGGAAGGAATGAGCAAGGGAGGGTGATCGGGCTTTGGATTGAATAGTTTGAATAATTTCAGCAGGCTCTGGGCCATACAGGCTATCCCTAGTTGTCTAGTTCCTACTCCTGGGGTGATTAGGGCAGGTGGATAGTGGCCTGGAGGGTGAGAGCCCATAAAGGAGGTGGCAGTTTGTGGGCTCTGGATTGGTTGGTTTACATTTGTAAAGCACCCTCATGGTTGTTTGCTATTTCTAAAAACTGGCTAGTCCTGGGAGGGGCATAAAAATACAAAAATAAAAGACATGGTAAATACATTCTTATAGCATGGTGCTGGCTTTGCCCAGAGTAAGCAATCCAAGAGAGCAAGGCAGATGCTGCAATGTCCTTTATGGTCTCGATTAAGAAGTCACATACCATCCCTGCTGAACTCTACACAGACCAGTCCTAATTAAACATGGGAGGAGACTATGCAAAGACATAAATACCTAAGAGGTGAGGATCACTGGGGGCCATCTTGGAGGCTGGGTACTACACATCTGGCAAGTTCCTTGACCTCCAAGTGTCAGTGTCTTCACTTAAACAAGATGGCGATAACATCATGTTACTCTGACTTCTAAGTTGAAAGCAAACAGAAAATGACTCTGGCTTGCTTAGGCAAAAGAGGAATTTATTGAATCTGTTTTGGACAATTCACACAATAGAAGGGAAGGCTATAGAACCAGGCTTAGCAGAACCTAAGGGAGCTTGGGGAGCAGGGAAAGTCTTGCAGGGCAAAGCCTCAGGGTTGGTCTGGTTGAGAAACTGGTGTTGACATCAACTGCACTGGCCACCGGATATTGTGGCCAGAGCTAAAAGCTCAGCACCACTGCTGTTGAGCAACTCTCAATCGCCTCTGTGCCCTGAAGCTTCCACAGTGTTGGGAGAGTGGGGAAAGGAGGACCAGGTCCCTTCTGCTTCTGGGATTACAGCAGATGTCTGCTATAAATACTGGCTTCATGGGATTCACAAAAAATATATGAGCACCTTCCTTGGAAAATCGAGAGTGCTCAGTAATGGTTGGTTGCTTAATAGAAGAGAGAAAGCAGATACCTTGGGATGGAATAGAGTGAGTTTGGAGATCTCAAGTTGAGAGTGAGAATGAAGCATGCTCATAACATTTCCAGTCACACTGAGCATTTCTAATCACACTCTTACCTCATCTTCACTCATATGCACTTTTGCAGATTCTTAAATTGCTGAGATTTGTACAAATCCTATCTATATACTCTAATTGCCCAGCGAACCAAGTTGGAGGCAAGGGAACAGTATGTTATTAAGAAAAGGTAGCGGCCGGGCGCGGTGGCTCAAGCCTGTAATCCCAGCACTTTGGGAGGCCGAGACGGGCAGATCACGAGGTCAGGAGATCGAGACCATCCTGGCGAACATGGTGAAACCCCGTCTCTACTAAAAAATACAAAAAACTAGCCGGGCGAGGTGGCAGGCGCCTGTAGTCCCAGCTACTCGGGAGGCTGAGGCAGGAGAACGGCGTAAACCCGGGAGGCGGAGCTTGCAGTGAGCTGAGATCCGGCCACTGCACTCCAGCCTGGGCGACAGAGCGAGACTCCATCTCAAAAAAAAAAAAAAAAAAAAAAAAAAAAAAAGGTAAAGTGAAAGCCTCCTATGAAAATTGCAATACTGGCTGGGCGCAGTGGCTCATGCTTGTAATCCCAGCACTTTGGGAGGCCAAGGTGGGCAGATCACTTCAGGTCAGAAGTTCAAGACTCCTGCCTGGGCAACATAGTGAAACCCTGTCTCTACTAAAAATACAAAAATTAGCCAGGCATGGTGGCACATGCCTGTCATCCCAGCTACTCAGGAGGCTGAGGGAGAATTGCTTGAGTCCAGGTGGCAAAGGTTGCAGTGAGCTGAGATCATGTCACTGCACTCCAGCCTGGGTGGCAGAGTGAGACTCCATCTTAAAGCAAAGCAAAGCAAAGTGAAGCGAAAAGAAAATTGTAACACTAGCCTCTTGGTACCTTGACATGAACCACAATTAACCACACTCTTTAAGTGGTGGCAGCTTCCATTTCTGTCACTGTTACCTTTGTAGTACTTCTTTTTTTTTATTTTTTATTTTATTATTTATTTATTTATTTATTTTTTGAGACAGAGTTGCTCTGCTCACTGCAACCTCTGCCTCCCGGGTTCAAGCGATTCTCCTGCCTCAGCCTCCTGAGTAGCTGGGACTACAGGCCCACGCCACCACGCCCGGCTAATTTTTGTATTTTTAGTACAGACATGGTTTCGCCATATTAGTCAGGCTGGTCTTGAACTCCTGACCTTGTAATCCACCTGCCTCGGCCTCCCAAAGTGCTGGGATTACAGGCGTGAGCCACCGCGCCCGGTCCCTTTATAGTACTTCTATCTCCGTTTGAATTGCCAAGGCAAAGCCAGACACCTTTTCTCACAGAGCCTGTTCTCTGTTGTTAGGTGTGGGCATGAGTCTTGCTGTTCAAACTCAACTATTTCATTCAAAGTGTTTTTCCTTGCTTGGGTTTACAAATTCATTGAGGTTGAATGTGTAACTAAGTTCTAAAATGTTAGTTCTAAAGTAAGTTCTAAAATGATTCTAAAATGTTAGTATATAAGGAGCACCGGGAGGGTTTGCCAAAACACAAGTTGCTTGGCCCCACCCCTGGAGTCTCAGGTTCGGCAGATCTAGGGTGAGGTCGGAGGATGTGCATTTCTAATATGTTCCCAGGTGATGCTAGGGCTGCTGGTCTGGGGGTCACATTGAGAACCACTGACTTGAGTGACTTGATGCTGTTGCTGGCCTGCTTTGTAAACTTCTAAGCCCCTATCCAGTAATTGCCTTTCTTTCTTTTCTTTTCTTTCTTTTTCTTTTTTTTGAGACAGAGTTTCACTCTTGTTGCCCAGGCTGGAGCGCAATGGCGCTATCTTGGCTCACTGCAACTTCCGCCTCCTGGGTTCAGGTGATTCGCCTACCTCAGCCTCCAAAGTAGCTGGGATTACAGGCATGTGCTACCATACCTGGCTAATTTTTTTTTTTTTTGTATTTTTAGTAGAGACAGGGTTTCACCACGTTGGCCAGGCTGGTCTTGAACTCCTGACCTCAAGTGATCCACCCGCCTCAGCCACCGCGCCCAGCCAGTAATTATCATTCATAAAGAAAGCCAAGACGACACCTACAGAGCAAAATTATGTGATACTCAGGAATAAGCATTGAAACATTATTTTGATTAGGAAAATGGCTGCATGGAACAGAAACTTAGCTATAACAGCTTACGCAAGTAACAGTTTGTTTTTCTCACATTCCCAAGAAGACTAGAAGCTGTCCTAGGCTGGTGAAATGACTTCACCTCATCAGGGCTCTGGGGCTCTGGGATGCTCTCACCTGCTTGATTCCCAAAGGGTCACCTCATGTCCTCAGGCCAGAGCCACCTACAGTGCTAAACCAGCCACACAACAAGTGAAAGGGACAGAGAAAAGACATGAAACCACTTCTATACTGGCATTTCTTGCCTCCTGCTAATGGGTGTTATGTGAAAAGGAAAAACTCTGAATTAGGACTTCTTTACTACAGACTTCTGAGAAGTTTTATTAAGCTTATGTATGTGATGACATTCCAAGGCTCAGGAATAAGCATGCTGCATTTTCCAAGCTTATTTGACCACAGAAGATTTTTAAAAAGTTTTCTGGAGCATCTCCCTGAACTACATTCCATGGAAATTTTTGCCAGAAAACCTTGATATATACAGTGTCAACTATCAGTGTGTTTTTAAAGACTCCTTATGAGAAAAAAAGCCAAGTATGTTCTTCTTACATCAATGAGATAGTTCTACTTTTTTAAGGGGAAGGAAATGAAAACAGGAACAGTTTGTGAGTCAGGGCAGGGGGCGTGGTGCCAGCTGCCACCTGAGAACCATGCAACCTTGACAGGCCTGGTGGCCTCCTTAGAGTCTCCTGTTCTTCTTTTTTTTTTTTTTTCTGAGACAGAGTCGCTCAGGCTGGAGGGCAGTGTGCGATCTCAGCTCACTGCAACCTTTGCCTCCCGGGTTCAAATGATGCTCCTATCTCAGCTTCCAGACTAGCTGTGATTACAAGTGCGGGCCACCACACCTAGCTAATTTTTGTATTTTTAGTAGAGATGGGGTTTTGCCATGTTGGCCAGGCTGGTCTTGAATTCCTGACCTCAGGTGATCCGCCCACCTTGCCCTCCCAAAGTGCTGAGATCACAGGCATGATCTACCGCGCCCGGCCACGGTTTCCTGTTCTTACTTGCAAAACAAGATCTGTAGGTAAGCACCAGGATGTATCCCAACAGACCAAAATTCTGCAACTTCACAGCTCCTAGAAAGATCAAGAAGGGATGTCTGAATCAATCTTTGGTAATGGGAGATAGAGGATATATGCACTCCTGTTGGGCAACAGAGTGAAACCCCGTCTCAAACACTGGAGACGGACTCTTGGGGTTTCACTATGTTGGCCAGGTTGGTCTTGAACTCCTGACCTCATGTGATCCGCCCGCCTTGGCCTCCCAAAATGCTGAGAGCACAGGTGTGAGCCACTGCACTTGGCCGGGTTCTCCCCTTTTTAAGGGCTCATGCTTTCTATTGCACTCACCCGGATGATTCAGGATAATCCCCCATCTCATCACATCTGCAAAGTCCCCTTTGCCATATAAGGTCACATATCTACAAGTTCTAGGAATTAGGACAGGGACCTCTTGGGATTCGTGGGTATTCTGCCTACTATGCAGGTGAAATCTATTGTTTAAAGAACTATAGACAGTGTTGGGAAACTAAAGACTATAACAAAAAATTCAAATTAGGCTTAATAGTATGTGAAACAAGCAGTACAAAGAGGTAGAGAAGGTTTATATGAGAAAAGAAAAGAAAAGAAAAAAAAAACCCCAAGAAAGGAGATAAATTACAACACAAGCAAAAGTAGGACAACACTAGTTAAGAGCTAGAAGCACATGAATCTTTAAGAGACCGAGTAAAGGGCAAAGGTTTAGTAGGGGATTGTTGGAGTTTCCTTCTATTATATATTGTACCTTCACCAATAGAACTGAAAGTCTAAAATCATACTATTTAAAAAACCAAGAACATATCAGCATTAACCAGATTGATCCTACAGGCACTGCTTGACTTTCAGGTGTGGAGGTGGTAGGAAGAGCCAGAGAATGGCCTGAAATAATTGCAGAGCTCCAGTGTTTGAAGAATGTATAGGAACCTGGTGAGGTGAAGGCACCCTTTCCTTTGCTTAGTGGCTTCAGGATGTGGAATGAAAAGGAACATGACATCTACATCCAGGTGAGAATTAGGCTCAGGACAAAGGGTGGTGAAGTATTAGTCCAAGGCTCAATAAAAGAGTAAGAATCACATGCAAGTAAAAAGATCCAGGCAGAGGGGGTGCAATAAGAATTTCTCAGTCCTGTTCCTATTGACACTGTGAACCATGTGATTTTTTGTTGTGTGGGTGTCCCGTGCATTGTAGGCGGGTTAGCAGCATCCCTGGACTCCTCCCATCTGATGCAATAGCACCCTTCCCCAGGATGTGACAACAAAAAATGTCTCCAGGCCTTATCAAATGTCCCCGGGGGGAGGAGACAAAAATCACCCCAGTTGGGAACCACTGGTGTAGACTGAAAGAATAGGCAAGGGGGCATAACACACCAAACATGGGGAGCCTGCAAGCCTGGAGAGAGTCTTTGAGGCTGCAAGGACACAAACACCGAGGGAACCTTGTAAGGGGCCTTTTGCTGGAGCTGCTGGCCTGGCTGGGAGCCACCGGCCTGGCTGGGAGCCACCAAGAGCGTCCAGCTGGTTTGCATACTCGTCTGTAACTTGGCCGGGGCAGGCTCCCGGTCAGAAGAGCTCAAGTCTAATTCGTTCAGGACTTGCACTCCGGTTGTTTTCCATTTGTTATGCAAGCACAGGTTTCAAAAGGCAATTCACCTGGGCAGGTGATATGCTTGCTTGCAATATAAACAGCTTGGAACCTATTATCTTACATGGTTGTTTCACTTCATCTAGCTTCACTGTCTGTCCTCCTGGCCCCTGATTTGTAGAGGAGGGAGGAAACGAGGATGGTGGAGAGACTTGGATGCAAGTACTGCCACCTCCAGCCTTTATGAGAATTAGAAAAGGTGCATCTCCGGCTGGATGAATTACGAAAGAATGTCCTCTCGGGGAGGATCAGGAGTGGGGCTAGGCTAGGAGAGTGGATGGCACCTTATCTCCAACCAGCTGAGCGCAGAGCTGCATGTCAGCGCCTCCATAGTGAGTGCCTGCAGAGTTCCTATGGGAGCAAGCCTCCACCATGCACACTACCCACATCTTACATAGCCCACGAGGCAGAGGCTTACTCATGTAAACCTTGGGGGCTAGCCATGACACATGGAGCCCCTGAGCTCTGAGGGCTAAACTTTCTTACCAGCAGGATTAGAATTTTAGTATGACACATGGTGAGAAACAAAGGCAATTGATTCTGCAGGAATGAGTGTAAGGTGGTTTAAGAATATTCTAAAGGAGAAAAAAGCAAGATGGACAGCTGGGAGAGGCTGTGCAAGTTTGCTTCTGTGCATCTGGCCTGATGAGCCTATTCATTCATAAATTTAGGACCTAGGTGATCAACAAGAGCACTGCACTTTTGCAAGTGAGGGCAGACCTCTAAAATTCCTTCTAAGGTTCAAACACTAATGGCCCAAGGCTGTTAAATGCATCTAGTTCAGGGGATGTGTTCTATAAAGTAAATCATGAACTGCTGCGTAAATTCCTATGCACTGGTTGTTGTAGAAAATTCTTCCTTTGGTGACCTTGGAAGACTAGACGTGTTAGCCCTCTTTCTACATGGGCAAGGAAGGTATCATGCAGCCAAAGGACAAAGAAAGATTCTAAGTCAAGAAAATGCCCATTAAGTGCAGATGTGTCCACATGTTATAGATGGAGACCTTGAACCATAGGGTCAGATTAACCCTAACATTGCAGAGTTGCAGAGGGTGAAGTGTGAATGGAGACCTACACAACAACTGTCTAATTTTGTTTCTTTTGAGACAGGCTCTTGCTCTGTCACCCAGGCTGGAGTGCAGTGGCACAATCACGCCTCAACCTCCTGGGTTCCAACAATCCTCTCACCTCAGCCTCCCAAAATGCTGAGATTACAGGCATTAGCCACCACGCCCAGCAAATGTCTAATATTTAAATAAACTTTCTTCCATCTTTGTACTTTGGCAAATACACGTTCATAGCAAGAAAATGAGGAGAAAGTGAAATTTATGGTTTTTATTTGACTGAAAGTTGGCAAAAACTAGAAGAAATCATTGGACTTCATTATTACATGACTGTGGGTGTTCTGTTAATGGGCTGACATGTGTGAATGTATAATAAAGACATATAATTCATGCATTATATATTTATCCATAAAATTAATGTTTCTTGCTTTCATTTCAGGAAAATTATAATTATATTGCTATAATCAGTATTTTCACATAATTTGTGTTCTATTAACAGTAATATCTAATTAGATGACTTTTCTTGAATCTTAGTTTTTTTTTTTTTTTTTTTTTTTGAGACGGAGTCTCGCTCTGTCGCCCAGGCTGGAGTGCAGTGGCCGGATCTCAGCTCACTGCAAGCTCCGCCTTCCAGGTTCCCGCCATTCTCCTGCCTCAGCCTCCCGAGTAGCTGGGACCACAGGCGCCCGCCACCTCGCCCGGCTAGCTTTTTTTTGTATTTTTTTAGTAGAGATGGGGTTTCACCATGTTGGCCAGGATGGTCTCGATCTCCTGACCTCGTGATCCGCCCGTCTCGGCCTCCCAAAGTGCTGGGATTACAGGCTTGAGCCACCGTGCCCGGCCTAGAATCTTACTTTTTCTTTTCATTTTTTTCAAATTTCCATTTAGAGAAACTGCTCTGCAGAGGCAGTAGCAATTGCAATTGTCATTAAAATTCTTTTTC
>NW_016819100.1:483531-504535 GCF_001698545.2 Rhinopithecus bieti
TGTGTGTGTGTGTGTGTGTGTGTGTGTGTGTGTGTGTGGCAGTGGTGGAGGGGGGGATGTCTGGATGAGGTGGCTACGTTTATTTTGTTACCTTTTATTTCTTTTCTTTCAAACAAAATCTACACCCCATTTTACAGGTGGAAACATTGAGTGTTTTGGTGACTCTAAAGGATTTTCTCCATGGTGACTCAACTATGCAGACTTATTACAAATGCTGCGCTTGTCCTCTCAAGAAATCATTCCATTTAGTGAAAACGAGAGCTGTTATACAATGAGTTTTGAGGCTAATTTTAAAGCAAGTCATGTGTCCCTCCCATTGCTCTGACCCAAATATGAGACAGGGATTCAAAGTTGCACACAAAGAAAACCCAAATCAATCAGGAAGCTCTATATGAACAATTTAGTGGGTTATGGGAATGCAAGCTTCATTTTTCAGCCACTGCAATGCTTCATCACTTGACATTTATTTAGTGTTCCAGTTAGTGCCTGGGAGACTGCTGGGAAGGAACCTTGAGTCCCAAGGTGGAACCTGGGACTGACCTTGGGTCACTTGTTCTCTCTGCACCTGGGTTTCCAGAGCAGTAAAGAGATGCTTTTCTAACCTGTCTTGCAAAGATGCCTTTGTCGGGTGCTAACCAACCACTGCTAATAGAGGTTTGAAGCCATGGTCAGGAGCATTCTCTTGAAGGCCAACGGTGAAGGGAAAGGATAGAGACAGGGTTGCAGATAATCCTTAATGCGGCCAGGGCTGAAGAGGGTTGGTTGGTGCAGACCGAAGGTGCCAGCTTAGACAAAATGGAAGTTCACCCCTAATTTCATTTGTCTGAACCCTTTCTTTTAATTTTATGCAATCACTGGGCCCTGGGGAGCTTTCTTCCTCTCTTATTTCTTCAAACCAAAACCTGTTCCCAGGAAATAATCTGATAAATTCATTTGCATCACGGAGAATGGACAAACTGTTATCTTCTGCAAGCCCTCACATGGAAAGTCTTAAAGCAAAAGTAGTGTGTCAGTGTGTAATTCCAGGCAACAGAGAAGATGGGGAAGAGAGGTGAAACCTGTGCTGGGGCAGGCAGTGTTGAGGGTGGTCAGGAAAGTTAGGGTCCCAGCAGGACAGGCATTGCCAGAAAGGCAGGCAGGAGTCATTAGCAAGGTATCCAGTGCCTGATGAAGCAGACCATGAAGCTGAGGAGATGAAGAGCAGAAAACCTTGAACAAAAGCTCATATGGGAAGCTATTTGCTTTTTCCCTCAAGCAAAAGATTCAAGAAAAGCAAATGTGTGTATAAAACTCATTCATTCATTCATTCATTCATTCATTCATATAAAATTGTATTTGCTATGTTCCCGGTATCAAAGGGATAGCCAGGAAAAAGATAAAATCTCTGTCTGCATGGAACTTTCTCTCAGGCTAGTAGGTGAAGCTAACAACAAACAAATAATTTCAGGTGGTTGTAAGTGTTTTGAAAAAAAGTAAAACAGGGAAAGGGGATGAGAGGGTGATGGAGCTGGATGAGGGGGTTAGGAAAGGGTTCTTATGCATGGCTGCCTGAGTTAGCAAATAAAAATACAGGACACCAGGTAAATTTGAGTTTTACATAGATGACAAATGCTTTTCCTTTTTTTTTATTTCAATAGGTTTTGGGGAACAGGTGGTGGTTGGTTATATGGGTAAGTTCTTTAGTGGTGATTTCTGAGGTTTTGGTTTACTTATCATCCAAGCAGTGTACACTGTACCCAATCTGTAGTCTTTTATTCCTCACCCCCTCCCACCCTTCCTACAGGGTCCCCAAAGTCCATTGTATCATCCTTATGCCTTTACATCCTCACAGATTAGTTCCCACTTATAAGTGAGAACATACGATGCTTGGTTTCCCATTCCTGAGGTCTCCTATTCCATCCAGGTTGCTGTGAATGACATTATTCCATTCCTTTTTATTGCTGAATAGTATTCCATGGTGTATGTGTATATACATATAATGTTTTCCTTTTTTTTTTTCTTTTTACTTTTCTTTTTTCTTTTTTTTTTTTTGAGACAGAGTCTTGCTCTGTTGCCCAGGCTGGAGTAAGTAGAGTGGCACCATCTCGGCTCACTGCAACCTCTGCCTCCCAGGCTCAAGCCATTCTTCTGCCCCAGCCTCCTGAGTAGCTGGGATTATAGGCAAACACCACTGCGACCAGCTAATTTTTGTATTTTTAGTAGAGATGGGGTTTCATCATGTTGGCTAGGCTGGTCTTGAACTCCTGACCTCAAGTGATCCACCTGCCTTGGTGCTAGGATTACAGGGTTGAGCCACTGCACCCGGCCCCCTATATGCCACATTTTCTTTATCTACTCATTGATTGATGGGCATTTGGGCTGGTTCCATATTTTTGCAATTGCGAATTGTGCTACTATAAACATGCATGTACAAGTGTCTTTTTTGTATAATGACTTCTTTTCCTCTGGGATACCTAGTAGTGGGATTGCTGGATCAAATGGTAGTTCTACTTTTGGTTCTTTAAGGAATCTTCACACTGTTATCCATAGTGGGTGTATTAGTTTACATTCTCACCAACAGTGTAAAAGTGTTCCCTTTATACCACATCCATGCCAACGTCTATTATTTTTTGATTTTTTGATTATGGCCATTCTTGTAGGAGTAAGGGGGTATTCCATTGTGGTTTTGATTTGTATTTCCCTGATAATTAGTGATGTTGAGCATATTTTCATATGTTTGTTGGCCATGACAAATTGTTTTTAGTATCAATATGTCCTACGCAATATTTGGGACATACATGTGCAAAAATATTACTCATTTATTTGAAATTCGAATTTAACTAGATGTCTTGAATTTTATCACATAACTCTCTCTACTCCCATGAGGCCCCCATGAATGAGGTGAGGTTGCATCCCAGGAGATAACAGTAAGCGCAAGGTTTTCCAGGCAGAAATGATCCTAGTTTGCTCAGGAAGAAAGCCTGTGGGGCTGAAATAGAGGGAATAGGGACGGGCAAAGGTGGGGGTTAGGGGGTGGTAAAGATGACCCAGTGGAGGTGGCCGGGGCCAGATCTTGTGGGGCTCCAGGCAAGTGTGAAGAGTTTGCATTTTATTCTGATCTTTGGAGTTTTAAAGAAAACTCTCAGTATTCATTTCCATGAATTCATTTCCATGAATGCGAAGTATTCATTTCCACGAATATTCCAATATAGTATTGTATTTCCCAAAGCAGTCTCCACTGATGTTAAGAACAGACTTTATGATGGGAGAGAGTAGGTGCCCCTGCCCTGGGAGAAAGAGAGTGATATCCCCTCTAACTCCACCTGACCTCCCTTTTCTCCCTCCACCCCATTCACATTTTCTTCATTTTTCCTAACACCATTTCACAAAACCTTAATAAATGAGCTTAAAATGTTACTGGGAGAAAAGACTTAGGGGCTCGAATTCTTACTAGAAGGTAAATTACTACTAGACTGCATATAGTATAGATTAGGTGAAGATGAAAAAATAATGAAAAAGGGAAATTTGACAGTGCTGGTCAAGTGCTGGCAGCTTGGCTAGTTTGCCTAGCTGTGACTCTGAGAGTGAGAGTGTTTGCTGAGTAGAGATGAAATCCAATTCTCCCATTCTCTGTGGTGAGATGGCTAAGAAGTTCTCATGGAAGGGGAATTCATTGGGAACCAGGCTGGATGGGAACTGATACTGCCAGATGGCAGAGTAGTCAAAACAGCTATAAAGCCCACACTGTTTTCGCAAAGGCTGAACTTGCATCCCTGCCGCAGACCTCAGTGGGCTCCCATCTAATAATGTTTCCTGCCTCCTCTGCCTTTTGCCTCAGTTGATCGTGGATTACTCACTGCTCATCTCTGGCAGTTCGCTCCTTGCAGGGATTTATTTTTCTGAACCAGCCTCCTCTCTGGCCTTCTATTAAAAATTACTCTATGTTGAAAGAAGAGTCTTGACTGTATTTCTATGAGAGAGTTTCTCTACCTTACTTTTCATGCAATGTGGGATTTTTCATACCTAATAATACTTTTTTTTTTTTTTTGAGACAGGGTCTCACTCTGTAGTCCAGGCTGGAAGTGCAGTAGTGGATCTTGGCTCACTACAACTTCTGCCTCCCAGGCTCAGGTGATCCTCTCATCTCAGCCTCCCAAGTACCTGGGACCACAGGCACGTGCTATCACGTGCTAATTTTTGTGTTTTTTTTTGTAGAGACAGGGTTTCGCCATGTTGCCCAGGCTGGTCTTAAATTTCTGACCTCAAGTAATCCACCTACTTTGGCTTCCCAAAGTGCTGGGATTAAAGGCATGAGCCACTGTGCCCAGCCCTAATAATAATCTTGTTAGCTAAACAGAAGAGTGACCATGCTCTCCATCTTACAGATAGGGAAAGTGACTGAGAGAACTGACTTGCCTCAGGTTTCAAGAGTAGTAAGTGGCAGAGCATAAATTTGGACCTCTTATTTGTCTTTTCTAACACACTAGGGGTTGTTAATTTCTTTGAAAAATATTTAATAACTTGAGCAAGATTGCACAGCTTCATGCCTCCCTCTAAAATCAAAACATTCTTTTTCTGTAGAAACCAAGAGCAGTATCTACGGTGGAAAGAGCTTTGCTCTCATTTTTTTAAAAAGTGTTTATTTCAAATAGATTGAATCACTAGGTGATGGGCTAACTGGTTCTTTCAAAAAAATTAAATGATCTCCCCATTATACAAACAAACAATGTTTATCGCAGTAACTTTTAAAAAGTTAGAAAGCCACAAAGGGAAAATTAAAATCACCTATAATTCTCCCACCCACATAAAATTGCTATTGACATTTTGATATGGATTCTTCCTATCTTTTTCATACACATGTAAATATAGTTTAACAAATTGGAAGAAATGTGCTATAAAATGGTTGATAATTTTCTTTTTTTATTTAATGATATTTCCATGACCATTTTCTCACATTGTTAAATTTTTTCCAAAATATGTTTGATCAGAGCATACTGTCTAACCTATGAATGATACATCTACTGCACATAACCTATTGGTACTTTGAGATTATTACCTATTTATTACTATAAATAACACTACAGGCTGGGTACGGTGGCTCACACCTGTCATCCCAGCACTTTGGGAGGCTGAGGTGGGCAGATCACTTGAGGTCGGGAGTTTGAGACTGGCCTGGCCAACATGGTGAAACCCCATCTCTATGAAAAATACAAAAATTAGCCAGGCATGGTGGCACACACCTGTAATTCCAGCTACTCGGGAGGCTGAGGCAGGAGAATCACTTGAACCTGGGAGACGGAGGTTGCAGTGAGTTGAGATTGTACTACTGCACTCCAGCCGGGCCACAGAGCAAGACTCCATCTCAAAACAAAAAGCAAACAAACAAAACAAAACAAAGAAAAAAACAAAGAACGACCCTGCAATGACCATCCTTGGTCTTATAAAAAGTTAGTGTTGTTTCCACTCAGTGATTTGTCTAGATCTTGCTTGGAGAAAAATAAAAAAATGGGTAACAAACGGAGAAAGTTAATAGACATTAGTTTGATTTTTGTCTGTTGGAGAAGCGAAAAGAGCGAGGCCACTGATTTCAAGTGTCTCCTCTGTAAAGGTCATTTCCTCCCCCGTACTCTTAGTTCTATTTCTGCTAACTTGGCTCTTGCACTATCATCCCTGTAGCCTCTACAGTTTGCCCCAGCTTTCCATCCTGCCACTGCCTTCAACTGCAATTCTTTGTTTTTGCCTTACTCATCACCTTGGAACCTACGTCCCGGGTCTCTCCAGCTGCTGATGGATGTTTTCTGTCTCTGCTCAGTGCCTGAAAACTTAATTCTCAGGGCAGCCAATGAGGGATCCTTAACACAATACCTGGAGTCATGCCCATAAAGCTCTTTGGCCAATCATTGCACTGTTTTACTTGTGGGCACATCCCCACAACCCGGCTATCATTGACCTCGTGGGGAGGGTAATAAGCTTAGGGATTATTCCCAATATTGTGACTTACGGATTTCTTTCATTTCCTCACTGGACGGAGCTTATTAGGAGCTGTTTGTTAGTTCTAATAACAACTAGAAAAACTGTGGTGATCATTAGCCCCAAGCTATAATTTGAAGAACAGTTAGTAGAGGTCATAAAATCAAATAAAGTTACACTGAGAGCCTTTAAAAAAAATCTCATTTGTTGCAGGGTTCTAAACATAGTTTCCAGTGCCATCCTTCACCTTCACCATTATTTTTGTCTTCAGTTCTAAATGTGAAAGGTACAAAGCAGCAGAATTTATACATTAACTTCATAGGAGAACAGAAAGCTCATTAATTCTTAACATTGGTGGGATTTGATGTTTACCATCATATGCTCTGTTCCAAAATATGTCTGGGTCCTCTTTTCTGAGATGATTAAGATGTCCTATTGACAACCTCAGGGCTATTAAAAACACAGTGCCCTTCACATGTGAGATAAGTTTATAGCTCCCAAAGGGAGGGTTTGGGCAACATCAACATTAATCATCTCATGTTCATTCATTCACAAATTCATTTATTCCAATATTTGAGACTCTCCTATGTGGTAAGCAAAAGAAAAAGCCCTTGATTTCAAGGGAGACAACTAAATGTAGATACAACACAATGAAAATATTACAGAGAAAAATAAAGCCAAGTCAAAGAGAGGTATGTGTGGGGAGGGATGTGGGGGGTGATGTTTTAGATCTGGTAGTTGGGGAGGCCTCTCTGGGGAGGTGGCATTTAAGTGCAGGGACAAGCCATGCAAATAATTATCTGGGGATGAGGACAAAGGCCTTGAGACGGAAGTGGCTCCTCTAGAGAACCAGGCAAGAGGTGAGGGCAGCTGAATGTGGTGAGTAAGGAAGAGGATGGGAGACGTGAGAGGGGTCAGGGCCAGCTCCAGGAGCCTGTAGGCCATGGAGAGACATAGGCTTTTATTCTCTGCAAAGCAACTGCCTAGAGGTGGCCCTGAGACACAGGCAAGCTAGTGACCTCAAAGGGGCCTTGGTCCTGCTCCATCCCAAGAGCTGATTCACTAGACTTTTGTGGTCCCTGACCCCAGCAGCTACAACCTTGGATTCCCAGGAAACTGGAAGCATTTAGTTAGGGATTCTGGGGAGAACCTGTGGGTCCTGTGGTAAGGTCCCTGTGGCTGCCAGACCTACCCTCCTGGAGGTTTTATGATTCAGATGAGCTGCTCTGGCACTCTGGGTCCACTAGAAGCTGATGGGATTTTTAACAGAAACATATTTTATTCCCCCTGTGCCACGGGCAGGCTTTTATGGCCTCATGTGACCATTAACTGTTGCGTGGGGATCATAATTCTTTCTAAGAGACCCCCCTGGAGACCATATGATCTGTATCTATTTTCTTGAATCCTAGAACCATGCTGAGGTTGAGGAGGTTAGGTAACTTGACAAGGGAACATGGTTATTGAGTGATGGCAGGATTTCAACTCTAATTGGCTGGTGATATGGTTTGGCTCTGTGTTCCCACCAGAATCTCATCTTGAATTGTAATCCCTATAGTCTCCCACGTGTTGAGGGTGGGACCTGGTGGGAGGTGACTGGATCATGGGGTCAGTTTCCTCCATGCTGTTCTCATGATAGTGAATAACTTCTCATGAGATCTGATGGATTCATAAGAGGCCCTTCACCCTTCACTTCCTTCACACGCTCTCTTGTCTGCTGCCATGTAAGACATGCCTACTTCCCCTTCTGCCATGATTGTAAGTTTCCTGAGGCCTCCACAGCCATGCAGAACTGTGAGTCAATTAAACCTCTTTTGTTTATAAATTACCCAGTCTTGAGTAGTATCTTTATAGCAGTGTGAAAATGGACTGATACAGCTGGAAAGCTTGTTTTCCCTGTTATGCACCACACTAATATTTCCCAAATATTTCCATTCATTCACCAAAACATTTATTGAGCATCTGCTACGTATTCAGTGCTGTGCTGGGCACACACCAGGGATGCAGAGACACATGAGACAATTCCTGCCCTCAAGTGTCTTGAAATCAAGTGGGTTGTCTAGAATGTACACTGTATCTTCCAGGATGAAGTGAGATTATAATACACAGCCCCACACCCCAATTTTAGACTTTCTGAATGGAGATTTGTCTTATCCTCATAAAGGAACTTTGCCAGTTGTCAGGCAGGACATGACATATTGTCTATACCTGTCATTGTTTGTGCATCTGCCATTGCCATGCATGAAAATCATCCGTTGATCCATCTGTCCTTAGTTACCATTGGTATGTAGTACTATTCTGTGCATTTCACTTACATATGATCCTTGTCACTTTCAAAGAGATCACACTGTGATTCAGGACTAAACTGAAAAGTCATCAGTTGCCCATCTCACAGGGACAATGCAGCTGAAGGCAGTGGGAATTGCTAAGTCTCTGAGTGCTCACAGAATTGTTAGGGCCAAGTGCAGGCCTGACTCATGCATGGCGGACTATCATTTAGGTGAAGAACAGAAGCTTCAGATAATCATAAGTTTCCAGATAATTTTTTAGAGAGGTGAAACTTCCAGAAATATCTTATTTGGTTGAGACAATAGGAACTACCCATGTAAACACATAGGTAAAACTCCAATATCTTTTGACGTGCCTCAAAATTATCTTTACAAGTACCTAAGAGATTATTCTCACATCAGAATTCTGATTGTTGCCGTTAGCATAGTTCCCATACTTTGTAATTATTTTGTTTGTCTTTGTCTTTCACCCAAAATGAGGTTATCTTTTCATTTGTTGTCTCTCCAGCACTGGCAAGATGCCTGGAGCTGCGTAGGCCCTGGTGAATGCTGCAGGATTGCAAGCAGGGGTTGGGGAAAGCAGCATGCTTCTGAGATTCTGTAGACCTAACCATGGCCAAAATGATTTCAAACTGTCTTTAGTGTCTGGCAGGAGCTTAATCTCAGAAGGTTCACTGTAATATTAAAAAAATGCTACATAGTTGTACAAACATGTGATACTATTCAGCTTTTAAATACAGAATTATGAACATGTAATATGTTATTCTCAGATTTATTTTATTATCATTGTTATGTTCTTGAGATAGAGTCTCGCTCTGTCACCCAGGCCAGAGTGCAGTGGCGCAATCTTGGCTCATTGCAACCTCTGCCTCCCAGGTTCAAGCGATTCTCTTGTCTCGGCCTCCCGAGTAGCTGGGATTACAGGCGCCCACCACCATGCCCAGCTAATTTTTGTATTTTTAGTAGAGGTGGGGTTTCACCATGTTGGTCAGGCTGGTCTTGAACTCCTCACCTCAGGTGATCCACCAGCCTTGGCCTCCCAAAGTGCTGGGATTACAGGTGTGAGTCACCGTGCTTGGCCAAGTTTATTAGATTTATAGATATTATTTGGTAATTACTTTTATGACTTGGCGGTTTCTTTTGCTCAATGGCATCACAGAATGATGGAAATAGTATTTGAAGGATTTTCTCTACATCTCTTTGCTAATTCACGAGCAGAACATCCTCACTAGATAATGTGCACTTTATAAATAATTTACATTCACATTGATGTCACCGTAGACAGACTATTGTCCTGGTTAGAAAGGAAGTTGCCAGCACAATGTGAGTCCCTGTAGCTGTAACTGTGTCTAGAGGGGCGGGTCTGAGGGGCCACTCTCTGTACTGTCTCCCTGCCTGGTGAGCGCCAATGCCTGGCAACAGCTTTGGACCAGGAAAGCCCATTTGAACTCTGGTGTCACACTTACCTTGGGCAGACTCTGGATTTCAACTTTCTCATCTGCAAAACGGGGAAGAGAGCTGCCAATACCTAGATACTGGGAGGCAGTCACCTTGGTGTCTCACACTTGAGAGGCGCTCTGCGTCTGACTTCTTTCTAGAACACATTCTGGAAACTGCTTTCTAGAACACCTTCTGAATCCCTGGTGAGCCTGCTAGTGATTCTCAGTGATGTGGAAGGCCACTGAGAACACCATACTGTTTAATTCAGATCACGAGAAAAACGGCTGTCTCTAGAAAAGCAAACCTTCTCTGGTACAGTTATTTCATCAACCTTTCATTTTTTTTCCCTTCTATCCAAATTTTGTACTTTGATCTACTCTATTCCTACCTCAACTTCTTCAGAAACTTCAAGTCCCACCACAGGTCCTGGGACACAGTCTATTCTCATTTGGATCCTAGGCCAGTGTGGACACTTGGGAGGCTGTCTGATCCCTTGATCTCATTCCATAAAGAAACACATTTAAATCACCTCCCATCAATTTTTTCTCCAGCTAAGGTAAATGTAAGATGAGTTGTAAAAAAATATATAACATGCTTTCTCAAATGTATTCTCCAAACACTAGGAAATAATGCAAAAGAGGCCAAATTAAAGTGTGATACAGTGAATACAGTTGCAGAGAGTCTCGCTTAATTTCACATTCACTTATTCACCTGCAGGCAGCTTTCCCAAGCAGTGCTGCAGTCCATGCGGGAAGGCCTTACCGGCCGCAGTCCTAGACAGAGGTTCACTATGTGCAGGCCTCCTTGCATTGACTGTACGTTGTGTGTAACATTTAATCTTTAAGGCGTTTTTTAGGAAGCATGTTCTACTTTATGTCAATGTCCTGAAAAGGAAAGGAATTAGAATTAAATCAGGGCTATGCTGGAGTGCTACTTTGACATCGCAGAATGTTCAGGATGGAAGGAACCGGGGCACTCCCACAACCCCCTCGTTTCTACAGGAGACCCAGAGTCATGATGTGCCTCACCAGAATCACATGCCAGTTAGTGCCAGAACAGATAACTTTTGTTCTTGAGTGACAACTTATGACTAGACAATTCTCATATTAAAATCATTTTGTAAGTCAGTTGAATTGAAGACATTCAATTTGTCCATTTTTTTTTTTTTTTGAGAAATTTGAGTTATCCTACTAAATGCTAGTATTAACTGAGCTTTAACCAAGGATACTTTAGTGAAAATAATGTGTTGGGTAATAACATTTTAAATCTGATGAAAAATTGATTAACACACATCTTCCTTGCTTACTTACCTACCTGGTAATAAACCACTCTTGATAGTAAGTGCCTGTTAGGGTAAAGCCCTGTGCTAAAAGCTTTCTGTTTCACTTCTGCATTTAATTCCAGCCACATTAGCTAAGCATCTGTATCTCTTTTTTATAGTTTAGGAAACTGAGGTTCAGAAAAGAGGTAACTTGCTTGTGGTCCCACAGTAGTAAATACATTGTGAAGCCTTTCTAACAGGTATGCTATGCCACCTCCAAAGACACATAGAATCTTCTAGCACGGACACAGACGCCCCATCTGTGCCCTAGGATATGTAACCTTCTATACCCAGTTCTAAAGTAAATGTGTAATTTAGGTTCTAGCTTGGGGCCATCACAATTTCCCTCTTCCATTGCCCTTAAGAAAGTAGCTTTGTGTGCTTAGGATTTGGATTCTGACTGTTCCCTTGTAAGATCATGGGGTGACATTTGGCCTTGGTTTTTTTTTTTTTGAGACAGAGTCTTGCTCTGTTGCCCAGGCAGGCTGGAGTGTAGTGGTGTGATCTCAGTTCACTACAACCTCCTCCTCCTGGGTTCAAGTGATTCTCCTGCCTCAGCCTCCCGAGTAGCTGGGATTACAGGTGTGCACCACCACACCCAGCTAATTTTTGTTTTTAGTAGAGATGGGGTTTCACCATGTTGGCCAGGCTGGTTTCGAACTCCTGACCTCAAGTGATCAACCTGCCTTGGCCTCCCAAACTGTTGGGATTACAGGCGTGAGCCACCACACCCAGCCCTGGCCTTGGTTTCAAAGTACACTTAAGCCAGTCCTCCTAGAGGGCTGCAGCTCTGCAGGAATGGCATAGGTAGCAGGCAGATGCGACTTAGTCAACCCCTAACCATGTAGCCTTCCTGGAGGACTGAGAGCCACAGCAATTAATAAGGGAGCAGGGGGCTGGGTACGGTGGCTTATGCCTGTAATCCCAGCACTTTGGGAGGCTGAGGTGGGCGGATCACAAGGTCAGGAGATGGAGATCATCCTGGCTAACACGGTGAAACCCTGTCTCTACTAAAATACGGAAAAAAAAAAAAATAAAATAAAATTAGCCGGACGTGGTGGCGGGGGCCTGTAGTCCCAGCTACTCGGGAGGCTGAGGCAGAACGGCATGAACCCGGGAGGTGGAGCTTGCAGTGAGCCAAGACTGGGCCACTGCACTCCAGCCTGGGCGACAGAGTGAGACTCCATCTTAAAAAAAAAAGGGGGGGAGCAGGGAAAGGCACAAGGTTGTTGGAATCTGGTGCTGATGCTTTCCTACAAACAAGCACCTGTTTCACTGGGAACATTGTCAAGGGGAAAGCACACAATTTGCTGAAAAGTGGTAGCTTGGTTAAAACATTGTCAAATTCATCCAAGGGAAACCTGCATCTATGCCCATTTTTTGAACAAAGAACACCAGTAGGAATATGTTGACATAATCACTTAAGAAATATTTGTTTACTAGCCAATGTGGGATTTCAATCCCGACTCATCCCATCAGGGGCCCCATTTTCAGATTTCAAATGCCATCTCTTTGGTGAGGGGCAATTTTCTGGCAAAGGTCTGAGGTCCCCTTTGAACCTGCCCTATCTGACAGAAGACTCCATCAGCTTGTAACTGAGACTAATGTGAGTCCTAGTTCTTGTTATCATCATGTTTCAGCTCCTCCCTGGCACTGCTGGTGATAGGAGCAGGATGGCTGGGGCATAGGCCAGTGACAGGAGGCTCCGCTCAGAATGGTTCCTTTACACATAATCACTACTGCCTCTGGGAGCTCTGAGCAACATTCTACACATTTCACCAATGAGAACACCCAGACAATTCCACTCTCTTCCCACTTCACCTCATTTTTAAAACAAGCAGTTTCATCCACACATCCATTCGAGTGCAATGTGTCATCTCCCTCTGGGCCTTCTGTGCATTTGCTCATACTGGTTCCTGTATGTGGAATGCTGTCTCCCAGCACCTTCAGGCTCCATCTACTGAAACCCAGATGGTCTCTGAAGGCTCAGATTAAAAGCTTACTCCTTTACAATGCTTTTCTTACCCACCCTTGCTAGCAGGGTTCTCCCTCCCTGGACTCTCATGGTAGCTGCTTCATACCAATCTCATGGCACTCAACACAAACCATTTTACACAGAAGGCACACGTGTGTATGTTTGATCCCAATTCAGTAGAGGCTCCTGCGAGGGCTGGTTTTCTCATGATCCCCATTTGCTTAACACACCTAGCTCAGTCCTCTGTACCAAGCACTCTCCCAGTGAACAAGGTCACATTCTGCAAAGGCCTGGCCAACAGAGTAACACAAATGGTGCAACAGACAGGGTGGTAGGTGCTGTTCAGGAGAGTCTTAATTATGTGAGAAAGGGAAGCATTACAACTGGATCTCTGTCACCATTACATTATCCATTCACTGGATCCTGCACTGCTTATTCCTACAACTTCCACCCCAGAAGTCTTCCTTGATCTTAGATCAAGAGTTGAATCCAGACATCCTCTGCTAACTATGGCAAAAAACTGGCCCAGGAACTTTCTTTTCAGTGAGCCATAAACATACTGAAGAAAGAGAGAAGATAAGGATTACAAAAATGTCAAGGATAACAAAAACAGGTTTTAAATCTATGCCTGGAATAAGAACTAATGGCCAATGAGGCAATGGTAAAGAGCAGAGCAAAAAACTGACAGCAACCACTATTTGGCTCCATCTGCTCCATTGAGGACAACCATTTCCAAATTAAAGAGTATAGAGAAAAACCTGGTTAGGATTTGAAGTCCAAGAGTGATAACAGGATAGCAGGAGACACCTGTTTTAAATGAGTTCTCATGAAAGACATGTCAGTCACTGAAACAACCTGTGGATGTAACTTCAGAATTGTTGTCAGAACTCCAGAGAAATCATGAACAAAGTCCAGATACTGATAATCACTGCCCTATTTTCCAAAGTAGATTCTAAAAACTCCAGAATGGTGAATTTAATGTAAAACTCTGGCAAAATCAGGAATAATATAGATGGTGAACATTTGACTCCTAAGAATTGCTGATTTCAACACTGATTTAACAAAGAAAATGTCATACAAAATAACTTCCTTCCCTTTTTTTTTGATAGGATTACTAGAGCAGCCAATCAGGGAAATAACAGTGAAACAATAGCTTACGGCTGAAAGAGACCAGTGGGGTGAGTTGAGATTACAATCCTGAAGGTAAGTTATCACTTATACTTTGAGCTAGATGGGGTTCCAAAGGCGATATATATATACAGTATCATTAGTCATTTATTTAATCCTTACAAGGACCCTATAACATAGAAACTAACATTATTCCTATTTGGCAGATGAGAAAAACTAAGGCAAAGTTTTCTTGCCAAAAGGTCACACAGGGAGGATTTCAACCCAGTCAATGCAGCCTCCAAGCTGTACTTCTCATATTAGTCTACAATGCCCTTCTACATGATTAGCAAGGCTGCTAAAAACAGAGGGAGAAATGGGAATCTTCCCTTTTCCATACAGGAAAAAGGAGAGCAGAACACATCTGCCTTCTCTCTTGCCTCTTATCCACTCACTTCTCTGAAAGGAGGAGAGATTGCTGCTTGAGAGTTGCAGCTAAGCACACTTCCGTGGCATGGTAAGGTCATCAGTGTAGAATCTGCCACTACAAGGGGAGTTTACAATTTAAGGTAGGTAAATTCCAGGACTGATATTTAATATATTTTAATAACCACTTTATCACTAGACCAACCATCAGAGCAACCACTGGTGTGCTACTGAGCCCTGGTAAGTAAGGTTAACAGAATTATTAGCAAGGGTTAATTAGAGAGCCACGCTCTGGTCTTAGTTTCACCAATCCAGCCTTCTTAGTAAGACACATGCTATTTTAATTCCTACTGGTCTAATTTCCAATATTTTTTCCATTTGTTCTGAACTTAGAGGGGAAAGACAGGGATATAATTTATTACCATCAGCTCCCCAACAATCCTCTTGTGCCTTCTGGATAATATCCCAAGTACTAAATGCAGTTTTAGGTGACATTTCTCTGGAGTTCTGACAATTCTGCAGTCATATCCACAGGTAGTTTCAGCAACTAACATATCTTTCATGTGCACTCATTTAAAACAGTATAGGCTCACTCTTGGCTCTTAGGTGCTTTCTAGTTTAGCACCTAAGAGCCTATACTGGGGACCGTATGGCATGAAGCAGATGGAAGGAAGATGGACCATCCACGTCATCTCTCCCGTTGTAGACATGAATGCACCTGTAAATTGAAACAAAATGGGGTAGGCTGGGAAGGGCCACAATCTGGGACATAAAATGATCTTTGGCAAAGAAAATGACTGAGCCTTAGGTTCAAAGGGGAGGGGACCTCATTACTCTACAGTAGAGGTCAGCAAACTATGGGCACAGGCTGTTTTGTAATTTTTTTTTTTTTTTTTTTAAAAGATGGGGTCTCAGTCTGTTGCCCAGACTGGAGTGCAGTCACATGACCCTTGCTCACCGTAACCTCGAACTCATGGGTTCAAGCGATCTTTGGCGTCATCCTCCTGAGAAGCTGGGACTGCTGGTATGTACCACCATGTCCAGCTAGTTTCTAAAAATTTTTTGTAGAGATGAGGTCTTGCTATGTTGTCCAAACTTGTAAATAAAGTTTTATTAGAACACCGTCATGTATATTCCTTTATATATTGTCTATGGCTGTTTTTGCGCTCCACGATGGCACAGTCAAGTGGCTACAACAGGGACTGCATGTCCTGCAAAGCCTGAAATATTTTCCAACTGGTTCTTTCCAGAAAAAAATTTTGCAGACCTATGGTCTAGACCTAGGAAAGTAATTCTAACATTCTCGGGGTAAGGCGAGAGACTGGGGCCAACGGGAGGAAGGATAAAGGAGCATGTTTAGAGCTGGAACCTTTAGTGGGATTACCTGGAGGAGGTAGAGAGGACAGCATTAGGGTGGAACCACCACTATGCGTTATTATGCAGGGTCCTTCCTCGTTGAGAACTAAGCAATAATATGGCCTTCCAAACTGAATGATTTACATCCATTTGTGTAAGCTCCTAGACAGTGAATGAAGTGGATTTTTCTCCAGTTCTTCAGAATTGCCAGCACAAAAAATGTAAAACGAAGGCACAGGTAATCAAAAATGTTTTAATGATTACTGTTTAGACATTTAACAATGTGGGTATATCCAGGTGAGCTAAGCACACTTTGACAGCACGCTATTGAATGTTATAGTTTCTGTATTTGAAATATGTAAAGACATCTGCAAATTAGTACCTAGGAATGAAGACATACATTTATAAATATACACATTCTAGGTTTGTAAGGTAAATGTAAACAGATGCCATGACTCCTTTTCAAACAGAAAACCCACAAGACTAATAGAGAACCAATAGGCTCCCTATAGTATGAATGTGCAAAATTAAAGCATGGTAAACTGATATTTACATAAATATCAAACCAACAATTAGTTTATACATTGTCAATGACCTTCTAAGATATGTCATGAGTGGTTCCACGAATATCTTTCCCCCAGTGGAGAAGGTATTCAGAGGCTAAATTCCAATACTTTAAAATGACACACATCATAGGCTTTATCTGTTTGACCACTGCCTCAAATGTGTGAGATGTGATTTTATGATAAGCAGTCTATTATTTTTAAACAAGAGGTTCTAAACAAATCTTTAGATTCTAAGCAGAAAGAAATTACAAGTACTATTAGATTTACATTAAACAAGTTACCTCTATCAAATTTCTCGATTCTCTTATGCTGTAGCTATACTTGATTTTACCTTGAACATTTTTAAAGTCCTTTCCCCACCCCCCTTTGTTAATTTTGGTAAACTAGGCACATTTTACAAGGAAATCTGTGTCAAAACAGGTAACAGTACAGAAATCAATCCAAATTTAGACCCTGGCAACCAGTTCCCCATTGCTCATCTACGGGACTCTGTCAAATGATAAATAGGCAATCATCTCTCTTGAAAAGTATACACCCTCTCTCGCACTGGTGGAAAGCAAAATTGACTTTTGTTTGCGGTATAAAACACTTAGCACTTCAGAAATTAAAATGGCCTACTCACCCTCCACCCTTCCTAAAATCGCAAGGACAAAGAATATATACTTAAGTTTCATCAAGACTGCTTTAGAGCCCCCCCCTCTTTTACATTAATAGTGGCATTCAAAATAAAAAAATAAGATCTGTTAAAAAGTTAAACTGACTGTTCCGCTAGATTTGAGCCTGCTTGATTCAAAGCCAATAGTACAAAACTGAAGGTGCCGTGTCTGATTTCACATCAACAAGTCACTGGAAACTATATGTCACATTAGTTTCATAAATCATGGTCTTTGATTTTTTTCTAAACAGAGCTATTACAAATTAATACAAACTTGAAACATACCCTAATTTAAACTAACAAGCTTTGGGCCCTGCTTTTTAAATTTTAAGGCATGTGTGTTTCTCTACTATAACAACATTGTACAAATTTACATTTACAATCACATGCATGATCTACAGTTAAAAAAAAAGTTTGGATTACAGTGTTTTTAAATTGTGAATCACAATTCAGCACCTATCATGTTATAACTAATAAGGCAACAGCAGTGTTGTATACTACAATAATACTCCCTTTCCACAGTCTACCGCAGGGGTCACTGAGAGCCCAGAAATGTTAGAAATCTTATCCCTACTTATATAATCTGTATAGGTTTTCTAGGGGTTTTGAATTGATGAAAGAAGTCCTACATGAATCACACTATTGTAGGCCAGACTAGTTACAGCAGCTGTTAACGAGCATTGGGGCACAACTCATATTGTGCTTACAATCAGATGACGTGGTTTGGAGGGTTTCAATTCTTTGACTTCAATCCTTCTGCAGTTTCCTTGGCTTCACATTGTTTTCCAGGGGTGAAAAGCTGTTGGTGTGTCCGTTCACAGCAGCCACGGACCCATTCTGGTGGTCCTTCAGGTGGTCTTTCCTTCGGGAGGCCCCCTTCTTGTTGTAGGTCTAAAATGTGTAAGGGCAGATGAGAACCAAATGACCACAGACAGTTTTCTTTACAGGGAACTTTACTGGGAATTGCATCTCTAACACCAGGCCTAGTTTTCTTTTAAGATCAAATCTTATCAAGGAGAAACTCCTGTGGTCAAGTCCCCATGACTAAATCTTTTGTCACTGGTTTCAATCATTCTTGCTTTTTTTTTCTGAGGCTTAGTCTGAGGTAAGTTAACTGAATCACAGGCTGCAACAGAAATACTATTTAAAATGTCACATAGAAAATTCAATTTACATTTTACTCTGCTTTGCCTTTTAATATCTGGAAGGCAGATGACAGGGGTTATGTGGCCAAATTGGCCTTTCCCACCGGGCAGTAGCTCTCTCAATACCCACATCCCTTCTTCATCTTCAAAAGTTCCTTACTGCCTCAGTGACTATCTCAGCCTTCATGAACAAAGTGCTATGCTGCTATAAGCAGTTAGAATAAATGTGATTTCAGTTTCATCAGGTCCTATCCTTTCACCTTCCTTGTACCTGGTGCATGTCCCACAGTGCAGCCATAAACTATGAAGCCCAGAAGTATATGACTTCAACTCAAACCCAACATGCCACACACAGGTGCCTATGGGCACAGAAGAGGAAAGGACAAATGTCTGAGCCTCAGGACTCGCAGCCTCTGCCCTTGCTCCTGACCTCTGTGTTTTGCCCAGATCAGCAGGCCTTATGGCTACCAGGCACTGGCAACAATGGCAGGACAGATGTCATGTGGGGGGTGACACATGGCAGGAGAATGAGCAGTGGCTGCAATGTGGTCAGGCACCACTGGAGACGATCTGCCCTAAATGGACCTTTCTGTGAGCAAAGACCTATGTCACCACATCATATGCTTAGGAATGAACCGAATCCTCACACCTGAGGACTAAATGTATAAGAAAGCCGGGACAAAAAAGCGGATCTCCGTATCTGAGGACTGTGATAAAAATCTCTTCTGAAATTTTATTTGGCCATGACGTTCAAGGTAGTGAACTGAGAGATTTCTGATTGAAATCACCTCTCATGTCTCTCTGCTGCAGGTCAGAGGGAAGCAACACAGGGTCCTGCTGCACAGTTTTCCATTTCCCAGGGGAATCCCAAGACTCCCTCACCCAGGCTCTAGAACAGGGTTCTAGAGTGTCTTCCAGTGAGCTGTGAGCCCCCCAGAGGCAGGGGCTGCTCTTGTCATAGTGACTCCATTAGAGGCCAGAGCCTGTCACCCAGCAAAGGCTCCACATGCCCATTAAGTTAACAGATGAGGGCCTTTGTTGGTAAAGGCCCCAGATACCAAGTCCCAGAGAAGAGTGAGATTTACCTGAATGTAGAAATTTGTGAAGAGAGCAATCAGGGAAATCATGTATCCAATCTGGAAATACAACCAACCAAGAGGGAATGTGCACGGCCAGATGACCCCGCAGCTGGTCTGGATGATTGTCAGCACAAACTGAAGCTGGGGAACAGAGGGGATGCAGCTGAGCAGGGACAGTGCATGGACGAGGCCCCACACCAGGCAGACTTTTTACCCAGCATCACCTAAATTTCTGAATTACCACTTACTACCCTTTCTGCAGGTACAGCAGTCACTTCATGAACACAACACATACACAACACTTATCCTAAACTCTAGGTGTGTTTGTCTTATACATATTCTTCCTCTGCCCTCCAAGCTATTTAAACTACCTTCTCCAAAATTCAAGGACACACTATAGAGAGATGCAAGACTTTGTTTTTGTTTTTTGAGAAGGAAGAGTGAGCATGTATGTTGAAAGGGCACTAATAACATCACTGCAGGATGTGCCACCTGGCTGGACATTCTTCCAACTCCTTATCCACGGACCCTTCTAGTTTAGTGAAGGCTGATGAATAGATTTAAACCTTTACTGGCAAACAACAGTAAGTGCATCGATTAATTCTGATGAATAAACCTCGAAACGCATGTGAACTGGTTAGACAAATGGTGGAAAGATGTTTTAAAAAGGATTAGACTCAGGCCGGGCATGGTGGCTCACACCTGTTATCCCAGCACTTTGGGAGGCCAAGGCTGGTGGATCACGAGGTCAAGAGATCAACACCATCCTGGCCAAAATGGTGAAACCCTGTCTCTACTAAAAATACAAAAATTAGCCGGGCATGATGGCACGTGCCTGTAGTCCCAGCTACTTGGGAGGCTGAGATAGGAGAGTCGCTTGAACCCAGGAGGCAGAGGTTGCAGTGAACCAAGATCGCGCCACTGCACTCCAGCTTGGTGACAGAGCGAGACTCCGTCTCAAACCAAAAAAGGGCTAGGCTCTGCGCACTGTATTTCTGGCAGCTCCAATGTTCCTATGTAGAGGTTTTTAATTTTTGAGACAGGGTCTTTCTATGTTGCCCAGGGTGGCCTCAAACTCCTAGGTTCAAGAGATCCTTCTATCTCAGCCTCCTGAGTAACTGGGACTCCAAGTCATGACCCACTGGGCCTGGCTGTTTGCCTTCTTTTTAAGGTTAGTACTGCAGACTGAGGAATAACTAGGAGTGGTGCTTAAAATAAATCCTGACAACCTGGGTAGGTTTAATCTTCCACCTCAAAGTACACAGCCTAATGGGAGACCAACTTTGCCAGTCTTTTCTTTTAAATTCTGCTTCCGCCAGACCCAAAACTATGGTATAAATCAATTTCTGCATCGTTTCTCCTCAAGTATAACAAGGAGGTTAATCAACAATTTTCCTTTTTCATAGGTGGGTGAGAAAACATAGCAGTTGACAGGGAGGTGAAAATGAAATATCAAACACTTTAGTCTCTCAGATTTTCTCAAGACTTTTTTCTTCAGATTGTTATTATTTTAAGATTGAAAATCCTAATCGACTTGAAGGGGTCTGAATCAGCTTGGTCTGTTTAGAAAAATGTGTTAATAAGGCAAGGAAAGGGCAAAAGATTTAATGTCCACACCCCTCAGTCAGCTAGCTTTGGCTTATTGTCTCAGTGTCATCTATAAAATAGGGACAATAATATGTTTTTTTTTTTTTTTTTTT
>NW_016819100.1:506167-592103 GCF_001698545.2 Rhinopithecus bieti
TACAGGTGTGTGCTACCACTCCTGGCTAATTTTTGTATTTTTGGTAGAGACAGGGTTTCACTATGTTCCCCAGGCTGGTCTTAAACTCCTGGCCTCAAGTGATCCTCCTGCCTTGACCTCCCAAAAATGCTGTGATTACATATGTGAGCCACTGTGCCTGGCCTGGGGACAAAAATATGAAATCAGGCTACCGGAACAATCTATGTAAAATCATGTACTTAGTATGAGTGCCTAACATGTGCTCAACACATAGGAAACGTCAGTGTTTAACATGAGCAGTAGTAGTATTAATTAGTTCATAGAAGAATTCATAAGAGGAGAGAAAGAGGTTAACTATAATATACTGATAAATGGAGAAGGCTTAATCAAGATGGTGAGAAGTATCAGGTGAAGTGGCCTGGCCCTGGCAGTAAAACAGAGGAGGGAGCTGTTAACTGAAGCAAACAGCTGCTATCCTCACCAACAGGTACTCCTCTGCATGGGGGCTGAGGGGTCACCCATACCTGCCAGACAAATATCCTTGCTGCCTAGTAATGGGCTACACATACCCTGGACTCCATACTACTCTCCAGCTCCTTCTAAAACCCCCAGAAACACAGAACTTTCATTTTGGATTCTGGACCATAATTAGAAAACACACACACATACACACACACACACATATATACACACATACATGCATATGTGCTTATGTGCAAAAACTCAGAAGAGCTGAACTTGAAGTTGGCAAATTAGATTCTAGCCCTCTTTCTACAATTCAACTAGCTGTACGCCCATGGTCACAGTTCACTATCAATTCAAAATAAGAAAATTCCCTAATCTACCCACTTCAAGGAATTTAATTATATCAAATGAAAAAGGGTGGAGAAGGGGCATCTTAGATGCTATTACACAACACTAAAACCAGGAAGAGGTCTGTATCCACCAGGAAGCAAGTCCTGGGGAAAGAGGCCAAGTCACTCACCAGCTGCCCCTGAGTGATGTACTTCTTCCACCAGAGGTATGGACGCATGGAAGGGACAGACGACAAACCATAGTAGGAGTACATGAGCACGTGGATGAAGCTATTAAGTGTGGCACCAAAATAAGCTGCAGGAACAGAGGGATTTGGGAAGGAGAATATATTAGTGTTTTAAACAGAATAGGTGGTAAAAAAAAAAAAAAAAAAAATCCAAGATTCTTTTTGAATCAGAAAGAGAGATGATTTCCAACAGGGCTGACAAACACTGCAACAGCAAGCACTGCATGGATGTGTAATAAGAATTCAGTTTCCACTTGGGCAGGCAGCCACCAAGAGGCTCCGAGCCCAGGGGTCAGCTGTAGCTGCTAGGGGCCCATCTGACACAGAAGCCATGATGCCATTCCGGCACCTACAGGCTTTGTTGCAGATGCCCACCAACTCCCAGAGGCAGCTGTTTTTCTTTACATACACAACTGCCTCAGATATGCTCTCTGAAGGCTGTGGAAGACAGCTGATGGGCGACATGCTCAAAAATGGCTGTTTCTACACATTTGCCGGGGTGTGGAGAGGTCTCTGAAGCCACTTCTAATTATTCCACAGGACTGCAGTGTTGAGGTCATACATTTTTATTAATAATAGAGTCGGCCGGGCGCGGTGGCTCAAGCCTGTAATCCCAGCACTTTGGGAGGCCGAGACGGGCGGATCACGAGGTCAGGAGATCGAGACCATCCTGGCTAACACGGTGAAACCCCGTCTCTACTAAAATACAAAAAAAAAACTAGCCGGGCGAGGTGGCGGGCGCCTGTAGTCTCAGCTACTCGGGAAGCTGAGGCAGGAGAATGGCGTAAACCCGGGACGGGAGGCGGAGCTTGCAGTGAGCTGAGATCAGGCCACTGCACTCCAAGTTCCGGGCGACAGAGCGAGACTCCGCCTCAAAAAAAAAAAAAATAATAATAATAATAGAGTCAAGAGTCTAGTTCCTCAGAGATAAAAGAGCCATCTTATCACATCATTTTCAATGTCCAGTAGGACCACTAGTTTTTTTTCCAGACTCTGTCCTCCTCCCCAACAGTCAGCAACCAAACCAAGCCATACAGCTTTTCCCTGTGCAGTTGGAGGTGCTTGGTTTTAGGTAAGTTTCTACTCCTGGCTATGACAGGAACTGGCTGTTTGACTTTGGACATGTCACACCCATTCCCTGGTTCAGTTTCTCATGGGCCAAGTGGAGCTAATTAAATCTGTCCTCCTGAAAGTTCTCTGAAAATTTAAAGCATTCTTCAAATGTAGGGAGGGGCTGTTTCTATTAGAAAGTTAGGTCAGTTAATCCACCATCATGAACTGTGACAGTGGGAGGAAGAGGGAGCAGAAAGTCCCAGCTCTACCCACCTTTCTGTGGTCTCAGTTTCCTCCCAAACCCAAAGGATCTGTATTTGGAAAGTTTTTTTTTTTCTCCTAGCTCTGGAATTCCATGATACTGTGAATCTTGGTAGGCTCAGGTAATCAAGGGCAGTGCTATCCCAGAGAAAAAGTATGGTAAATAGACCCGTAGGTTCTCAGTTAAATTCTTCAGTGTTGGGATGACAGGACTTTTGACTGAGACATTTGCTAAAACTCCCAGGCTGAATCTCAAGGTAGCAATCTCTGAAAATTTTAAGAAACTCTGGACTACAACCTTTCCAAAAACCAAGTACACAACCTTAGAAAATTTATCTCAAGTTTTGGTGCTTGTTATGGAAGACACCCTGATCACCATGCTTCAGGGAATATGAGGGTTGTTAGAACATGTGGAGACTTCCTAATGCATGACAGACAGCTAAAGCTGTATTTCAAAATGAGCCTTGCTCCCTGTACTCATGCAACAGTGTGATCCTATTTTCCTCACTTGCCCCTCTCAAACACTTCCACATCGTACAGAAGGACCAGAAAGAACCTGGACAGCTGCCCTCTAAGACAGAGAATACTGTACCTATTCCTTAATATGTCCCCAGTGGTATCTCCCTCATCTTGCCCAATCAGCACAGAAAGTTCACTTAACTAAAAAAGGGTTTTGTTTGCATAGGTACATAAACTATCACTAAAAGCAACTTGAACACGAAGTGGAAAGCCTGACCTAGACATTTACAGCAACAGCACCTTTTCTGAAAGCCTTAGTTTCAACTCTCCTCCCTGCTCACACCTGTTCCCCAAGTCCCCGTCTCTAACACTTACAGTGGCCGCAGGGGACCCAGTTCATCACAAACCACCAGATGTTCAGCATCGAGGCATGGTGGTAGACGTGCAGGACCGTGATCTGGTGGTTGTTCTTGCGCAGGATGAAGAAGAAGGTGTCCATAAATTCTATGAGTTTGGAGAAGTAGTACCACCAGAGGACACGGATAATCTGAGGAAAGGGTCAAAGATTTAATAGGCTTATCCTCACGGCTTCTCTGGAATATTGCCTCTATAATGTTTCACTAATATCCAAAAATCTGATGTCAACTCAGAGAAGCCTGAGTGCCCCAACAGCTCTTAATGTCCATCAGTGGTTGGGAGCTATCATCACTCTCCAAGTACCCTTAACCAAAGAACATGGTTGGGCTGGGACAGCTGGAGGGGTTTGAAGTGACTATAGGAAATGTTTTGAAAGGGTCCCTGACACTCTTTGAGACTAATAAAAACATGAGGCTCAAGGCTCAAAACCTTGAAGTCTGCCTATTCCCTCTGGAAGCAGCCTGCACAGCCATTAGCAAAGGAAAACCATCTGAAAAAATGCTTTTGATTTCAGGGACTAGCATGGGGCAACTGACCTAAGACACACAGAAGGAATCAGAACCTGCAGTGTCAGGTCTCTGCCTAATTAAACACATCAAACAGGTGCTCTAAGGAGATGACTGCCCATGCTGAGCTGCGACTGTTGGCCTGTGATTTAAAATAAACCTCACGAGTGGAAGTCAGATTTTATTTTTAACACCACTACTCGGAAAAAAGTACTTGGATGAATGATTTTAAAAATTTAAGACATTGCTCTCATGATCCTGTTTGTGTAAATATAACATGCTGACAAATGCATGTGATTTTTCCTGCCAACTGTTAACAGGAGTTATTTTTACAGAGGGGATGCTTTAGGTTTTATTTTATACCTTTCACGTTCAAATTTTAATACCATGTATATATATTGCCTTTTTTATTCTTTTAAAAATATCAACAGGGATTGCCTGAGAAGTGAGGTTATGGGCCATTTTGTATTTTATACAATTTATTTTTTAAAAACTCAACACTTACAATAAAGTTTCTGAAAAAGAGACAGTACCTTCATATCTGATTCTCCTGCGGTACGTGTGCCCTGACAGAAGAAGTTGTATTTGCCTTCCCATACTCCTGTTACTAACTAAAAAAGAAGAAAAAGTCAGTCACCAACAGCATCTGAGCCATGTAAAGTCCTGTTTGAACTTTATTAGTTGCAGAATCTGTGATAATTTACCTTGGGCTGTGCTGAGCCAAGTTTGCTCTGAGAAAAAACAATTGTAGGGAAGTGTAAACAAAAGGAAAGCTTTAATGACTTGAGCCTCAATTTCCTAAGGGACAGGCTTAAAAGTCACTCCCAGGCTGCTGCCCTCAGAGACCCTCCTTTACCACGCTGCCTCTCTGCAGAACGCTCAGCCCGTCACCCCCTTGGTCCTAGCACAAGTGCCCAGACCAAGCCAATCATAGGCTCCCTGCTCTGCCCCACAGAGGCCTCTGGCTGCTTTCCCTAAGCCAGTGCTCCTCAAACTTGAGTGTGCAGCATCAGAATTACCTGAGGGGTGAGTTATTAAAGCATGGGTCCCTGGGGGTGCTTCTGTTTCAATAGGTCTGGGGCCTAGAATTTGTATGTCTAACAGAGTCCAGGTGATACTGATGCTGCTGATATGGAAATCATACTTTGAGAACCACTGCTGTAGGCCCAGGGATAATTCAGTCCAACTTCATCTTCATTATTTCCTGTTGTTGTATGTACAATCCTCTGGATCCATGAATTAGGCTTCACAGCCTGAAGAAATTGTGCCCATGCCTCAGAATCACTTGCAGCACAGTAGGCACTGTGCTGACAGGACCCCAGAATTTGGGGTGCAGGCTCTACATCACAGCCCTGCAGTTATCACAGGTCCATGGCTGTGATGCAGAGCCTGCACCCCGATTCTTGTGTTCCCTGTCCTTGAACACAAGAGTTTAGCTTGGTGAGCAACACAGATTCCCCACAGGGAACAAGAAGTGATTACGAGGATCTGAAGACACCTTGTGATATTTCCACCCGGTTTGACTTCAGAAATAAATGCCAAAAATGGGTGCACTCCTATACTCACACTGCATATCCTGCCTTCTATCTGATTTTTCTTTGGTTATCTTTTCTCGCCATTTTCCTTCTGCTTTGTCACCTTCTACACATAAAAAAGCACTGAGACTTAACAGGCTTTTCATGGCCAAACAAGAGCACAAGGATTTAGCATGGGGGAAGCACCAGTTCATGATGAAGAGCCATGGATTAGGAGGAAGGCTTGAGTGCCAGGCCCAGTACCTGGGACAAGCCAGCTAATTCCTATGGGCTCTTGTTGTTTTTACTGTAAAAGGATGAAGTTGGACTAAATTATCTCTAAAGGGTTTATTCCAATTTTCTGTAGCTTCATGTTAACAGACTTTAAAATCAGACCACACAACAAACTATTCTATACTATCTTTGAAAGAACAGTATCCACATGGTAATTCATTAGAAGGCGTATTAACTTTTTGGTCTTATACCACTCTCTAAAGTCATGGTCAGTCAAGCAGGATCCATGCAGGCTGATCAGAAGTCCTAAGAAGCAAGACACAAAGCCTGAATCCAAAGTGGGGTGGAGGTCGGAGGAGGAAGCTGGCATGCACTCTTGAGACCTGGGGTGGGGAAGGAAGGGCCAGCTTAGTACAGAGCTCTTTTCGCTGCCCTTCTTTCTACCCCAGGAGGGAACCAAGGAACTACCTCCTGTGGCTTGAGGGTACAGAAAGGGAACTGGTGCTTCTTGATGAAATGTTCGCAAGACAACCGCGAATGAGAAAAATAAGGACAATGCAGTAAAGTTTTCATGAAGATAAATTTGTGCAATGTAAAAGATACTTTTTTAAAACAGCAGCCTTTCTTGGCAAAATTAAAAACCTACTAACATATGACTGTCTTCATCAGAGATATTTTTGGAAATGTTATCATTTTATGAATCTTAAATCGGGAACCTACCATCACTGTTTTATCCAGCGACTATTTTGGTTTATAGTGTCCTGAGACATCCTGGGTTAGTTTTGCTTTTGTCTGTTTTAAAATAGGATGGCTGGTGTGTGCGCACGCGTGGAGGTGTGGATGACTGCATTCATGAATATCTACCTTGGCAGGGGTGGGGAAAATCAAAGGATCTCTCTGGAGAAGAGGAAGACAAATCCTCTCTTGTAATTCTGCAGGTGCCTCAATCCCAACGATGAGTACGGGTTGAAGGGGTCTTGTTAAACTCAGCAAAAGGGATTCTTGGACACACGTTTACTTTTTAAGAAGGGATCCAGGTGGGATTACCTTTAAACTAGTTAACTTTAAACTAGTTAACCTAAAATTCCACTTGCCCTCTCCCCACCCATAAATGGGGCAGGGGAATCCATGTATAAAACGCCCACTGTCTTTGGAGTTTAATTAAAGAACTCAAACCTCGGTGTTGGGTGGTGAACTTTTTTCACTCCTAAAGCATAAACCAGGTAAGCTGCTCACTCAGTGCCACTCCACTTGACCGAGGCCCACCATTCCTCTTTCACCTGTTGAGGTTCCCTGTAGGAGCTCTGTCATGCTTCAATGCAACACTCCCTCCACTGCTACTCACACCTACCACTTCTACTAGGGCCGCTGTGCCCCTCAAACCACTGAATTCTGTATTTCCGTATTTAAAACCCTCCAGTGATTCATCACTGCCTTCAGAATGAAACCCTGAATCCTAGGTGCAGTGTCCAGGTGTCTTCCACAACGTGGTCCCAAGCTTATCTTTCACTCCTCCCCTACCTGCATGCAAACTGGACCTCTTCCCATTCTCCAAACATGCCCTTCCTTAACCACTACACAGTGGCCAAGGGGAAAGAGCATGAGTTTGGGCATTAGCCCATTAATTCCTAGCTTTCTTACGTTTTGCTAGGTGACCTTGGGTAAGCTATTCCAACATTTTAAACCTCAGTTTCCTCAGTCCTCAAATAGGATAAACATAGGCTCCCACCCTGAAGTACATAATGCCTGTCTCACCCAATGTGGTACACAGGATTAAACATAAGTGTTGGCAGTGACCACTGTTTTATTCTTTTCAACTAGAATATCCTCTGCACCCATGTACCCCATCTCCAGCTCTCAAAATCCTATCTATCCTTCAAAGTTCAGTTAAAATTCTATTTTCTTCATGATTACTCCCTTGAGCACTAAAGCCTGAAGTCTATTCTCCTTCCTCTACCCTCACCTTGCCGTGACCTATAGCTGTTTGCTCACGTGCTCCTTTTGTTAACGGGCCTGTTGTGTGCTCTTCTGTAAGATTTCGAAGGGTGGTGACTGTGGCTCCTGCATCCGCATCAACATATTCCAGCACAGGGATTAGTGCACCAGAGATGTCAAACAAATATTTGCTAAACGAATGACAAAGAGTTCACCCTTTCCCTTCGGGGCTTAGGCCTGGCTTCCTTCCAAAGAGCTGTTTCGGTCAATTTCCTGGAAATTCTTCAAGCTGCATGTAAGTAGACACCACAGGGTGAGAGGACCCCGTAGGTTGGAGAAGGTGAAGTGCTGAATATAAGGGCAGGTGTCTGAGAATCAGATCAAAAGAGGGCAGAACTATACTACAATGAAAAAGCAGGCCAAGAACCACCCAGGGGCATTATTTGCATGGCTTTTCCAAGGAAAAGAGAAAAGATACGAGATACAAACAGTACCACTGCAAAGCTTTATATGCTTCCTCCTTCCTTAGAGTAAAGCAAACTTTAATTAGGCCAAGAGGATGGGCACAAGGATGTGCAGAGCTATAATTAAAACCTAGCTACAAGCTTTCTTTCCTCCCTATGAGATAAAAGTCAATAACCCTAATGGTTTCACGCACCTTTTCAATGAAAGAAAAGAATTTAGGTGAGTGTCGACATAATTCATGGAGTGAATCTTTTTTCTTTGAGACAGGGTCTGGCTGTGTTGCTCAGGCTGGTGTGCAGTGGCAAAATCTCAGCTCACTGCAACCTCCACTTCCTGGGCTCAAGCCATCCTCCCACTTCAGCCTCCCAAGTAGCTGAGACTACAGGGCCACGCTGTCATGCTCGGCTAATTTTTGTATTTTTTTGTAGAGATGGGGTTTCACCATGTTGCGCAGGCTGGTCTCAAACTCCTGAGCTCCAGCGATCTGCTCGCCTTGGCCGCCCAAAGTGCTGGGATTCCAGGTGTGAGCCCCCACACCCAGCTAGGAGTGAATCATTTTTAATGGTGAGTTGACTTTTCCCATCTAATTACACATTTAACCACGAACAACTTGTAACCTTTAGCATAATAACCATTTCCATGGCACCTTCTGGAATGCTACTGAAACATCTCAGGAAACTAGGTCACTTGAAACACTTAAAGAAAAAGGAGGAAAATATCATCTTGGGTGGCCCTTACCAGCCATTAACATCAGCATCCCAAGATGTCAGAGCAACAAGATAATCCCTTTCCAAAGAAGGCTGGCTGCTTTTGGTGATAAGAGATTGATGAAGCTGTATGTTTACTACCTCCTAAGCAGAAATGGAGTAAAAAGTAATGGAAAATAGACTATCCATACTCAAGTTCGACTACGTCACAGGACCTAAGGTGCTTTTCTAAGCAAAATCTCTGAGAATACATAGGGCTGACCCTTTTCATAGCTTTGTTTCTGTATGAGTCCTCAAGTGTGTATTTTTTAGGTCTGGTACAAGTTCATATTTTTAATGAGAAAACAGAGAATGAGAAGTGATAAGGATGGCCCAGGTCTTGGTACCACTGGGATTAGCACAAAGGAATCCTGACTCTCAGTCCAAATGCACCTCAAACAGCAGTTCCAAGCATCTTTGTCCTTCATCTGTTTTTGAATTCTTAGTAAGATCAGGTAGGGATACTCTGTCCATGAAGAATTCTGTGGAAAAGTAGACCTTTAGCTGCATCTTTTTCTTCCGCAGATGTCTGGTTTAAAATTAACCATGAACTACTCGAAACTGAAAGCACCTACTTCGTCTACGGTTTAGTTGGCCAATTTTGGCAGTACTATTAGGGAGTGCCAGGTCAAAGCATGTGGTTTTTAAATTTCAAATCTTTCACGTCCAGAGCATAAGGATGACCATTAAGATAATTTCACACCCATGACCTCCACAGGTGTTTTTTTTTCCCTTCTCCTTGTGAACAGGAATACCCCTGGGTTACAGCTGAATGTAATACTCTTGGCTAAGTCAAAAGGACAGGTTCTGTACACTTGAGAATTCTTTAAAACAAAGCACAAAGAAACAGCCTGTCCTCAGTCCAAGCTGCAACAGGTATGTCTGGCATTTTCCCTGAATCCTCAAGCCCTGCCCTCTTACACTAGCAGTTCTCCCTGTTCAGGCCTCCCAGAACTTTCCCTCTGTGGAAAGCGGATGGTAAGAGTGTAACGAGCATTAGATGAGTTAGCCCAATACCTGGCATAAGGTAGGCACTATCTGTCTTTCCTATGACCTTAGGCAAATGTTAAGTATTTTTGCTTCCAACTAGGGCTAAGGTGGTGCTGGATGTCCCAGCCAAAGCATAATTTGTGTCATTTAAAGGAAGGTCTCCAGCCTACCCACTGACTCCTGCTTTGTAGAGTTAAGTGCACTTTAGTTGAGGATCTGTAGAGTGATGTGCTCCTAGCTACACCAACTGCAGAGCCAAGCTCTCCAAGGGTTGCAGGGGCAAGTTTAGAGGAGTGAGGCCTGGCTCTGGACAAGCTGGAAGGCTTCCTCTCTGTAGAAAGCATTCCCTTCCCCTGCCCTGGGTGTGGGTGAGGAATGAAGGGCGTCTGGGCTGCATCCTTCTCTCCATTCTTCCCACTGTGAGGCATTCTCTCAAGGGAGTGTCAGATACACAAGGGACAACTAACTGTTTCCTTTCAGGACCTGAGAGAAGTTTCTTTCTCAGCAAGGAATTTTAGTTGTAAGGAAACTAAGAGTGAAAAGTATTTTAGGCAATGATCAGGCATTTCTTGTAAGTACTAATCTCACCAGATGTTACAACTGCTGTATACCTCTGCTAAATGGGAAAAAGAACAGCAAACAGCCTTTTCAAAGTATTTTGGTAAACAAAGTGATTTTTCAAATAAAATTCAGTAATCAATTGTCAGGTTGCTTAAGTGTTTTTCCAAGTCCTATTTTCCCACAATAAAATATCTATTTTAGGAAAGCCTGAAGGGAAAGAAAAATAACCGGACAGTTTAGAATATTATGTTTCCAAAGCAACTGCTCTGTGGTTCCATCAGATGGCCTTCAAAGCCAGGGCCCAGGGAGATGCTTTCATGGCCCACAATTACAGAGGTTTAGAAAGCACAAACAAAGCATCCAGTCACCAAATGCTCAACTTCTTTCATCTTTTCAATAAAAAAGCATCACACATTTTCAAAAGAAATTCAAAGGAAAAAAAACCGACTTCTGGTTCCAGCAGCGTGGCAAACTGAACAACAGCAGAACCAACTCCCTCACTATAAACACAGGTAGAAATGTGGTATAAAACACAGCAAAAACTCCAACACGATCAATTCTTACCTATAACGTGAGGTCCCCACAACAAATTATTTTTTAGAAAAAAGAAGTCAGCTTAAATTCAACTCCTTCCAAAATCTTTCTTTTATGTGGAAAAGGCATGTTTACCTGAGATGACACCAACAATACTAGTTTGGGATGCTTACACAGAACACTAGGCAAACCTTTATTTCTGTTTTAGGAGGTAAAGAAATTTAACACAGACAATAATTATTCCAGAGGCATAACCTCACAGATATATCTGTAAGCAAACTTTTAACAGCGTACTTAAAAAGGCAACACAGCAAATAGTTAAATCTGGAGATCATTGTCATCTAATCTATATCATTGGGGGGGACAATACTTCCACGTTATGGAATAAAAAAAGAGGAGGCAGTGAACTTTCAGAAGTAAAAGATACACAGCCATTTAAACTAAAAACACAATAGATGGATGAAATAGTAGATTAGAAACAAATGAAGGAAGTAGGAGTGAATGGAAGAATGCAAAATTTTCAAAGTGCCTAGAAAGAAAAAAGATTACCCTACAAATGAGCAAAAGTTGGATGACAGCAGACTTCTCTGCAATAAATCTTCAAAGTGCTAAGGAAAAATAACTATTAGTCTAGAATTCTATGCCTTAATAAAATATTATTCAAGTGTAAAGGCAAATAACATCACACTCAGACTAAGATATTGCCCTTCATAGAAAGAACTACTTAGGAAAAAATTGAATCAAAAGGGAAAAATTTCACAGAGCAAAGAAAATCAGTAAACACCGATGGCAATAATGGTGATTATTTAGGACCTTAAAAAAAAAAAGTGAGGCCAGATGCGGTGGCTCACACCTGTAATCCTAGTGCTTTGGGAGGCCAGGGTGGGAGGACTGCCAGAGCCCAGGAATTTGAGACCAGCTTGGGCAACAAAGTGAGACTCCACCTCTACAAAAAATAAAAATATTAGCTGGGCACAGTGGCATGCTCCTGTAGTCCCAGCTGCCTGGGAGGCTGAGGCAGGAGGATCACTTGTGCCCAGGAGCTTGAGGTTACAATGAGCTATGATCATGTCAATGCACTCCAGCCTGGGCCACAGAGCAAGACCATCTTTTTTTTTTTTTTTTTTTTTTAAAAAGGTAGAAATAACTCCTGACAATAGTAACATGAAAGATGAGGGGTCAGAGCTAGAATCCTCTAAGGTCCCTGGTATTGTTTAGGAGAACAGAAACACTGACTCAACTGAAACTTTCTTAAGTTAAAAATGCATGGTAAACATCTATGGGTAACCACTCAAATAAGAGAATGAATAACTTTTGAATAAGTAAAATAAAAAATGATGATTATAAAAATTCTACAAAGCAGTAAAGGAGAAAAGAAGGCCAAAGAAAAAACATATACACAAAAAAGGTGACAGAAAGTAAAGGCATACCTCACCTTTGCTTTACTGCACTTTGTATATATTACAGGTTTTCTGAACTGAGGTTTGTGGCAACTCTGCACTGAGCAACTCTATTGGTACCATTTTTCCAACAGCATGTGTTCACTATGTGTTACTGTGTCACATTTTTGTAATTCTCACAATTATAAAATATTTCTCAAAATATTTCAAATTTTTTCACTATTATTATATCTGTTGTGGTGATCTGTGTGTGGTTACTGAACTTTGACGTTACCATTGTAACTGTTTTGAGGTGCCATGAACCGCACCTATATAAGACAGCAAACTCAATAAATATTGTGTGTATTTTAGCTGTTCCACAGACTTGCTGTTCCAGCCAACCATCTTCTTCTTCTCTGGCCTCCTTATTCCCTGAGATACAATGTTGAAATTGGGTTAATAATCCTACAATGGCCTCTAAGTGCTGAAGTGAAAGGAAGAGTAGCATGTCTCTCACTTTACATCCAAAGCTAGAAATGATTAAGCTTAGTGAGGAAGGCAGGTGGAAAGCTGAGACAGGATGAAAGCTGGGCCTCTTCTACCAGGTTAGCCATGTTGTGAATGCAAAGGAAAAGTTATTGAAGGAAATTAAAAGTGCTACTCATATGAACACAAAAATGATGAGAAAGCATTAATAGCCTTATTGCTGAAAGTTTGAATAGTCTAAATAGTCTAGGTAGAAGATCAAAGCAGCCATAACATTCCCTTAAGCCAAAATCTAATTCAGAGCAAGCCGCAAACTCACTTCAATTCTATGAAGGCTGGGAGAGATGACGAAGCTGCAGAAGAAAAGCTGGAAAGTAGCAGAGGATGGCTCATAAGGTTTAAAGGAAGAAGTCATCTCCATAACACAAAAGGGCAAGGTGTAGCAGCAAGTGCTGCTATAGAAGCTGCTGCCAGTTATCTGGAAGATTTAACTAAGATCACTGATGAACATGGCTACACTAAACTGTAGCACACACCACTGCGCCTGGCAGCATTTTTATTTTTAATTTATCTTTCTTTTCTTATGAATAGGGTCTCACTCTGTCACTCAGGCTGGAGTGCAGTGGTGTGGTCATAGCTCACTGTAACCTTGACCTCCTGGGCACAAGCCATCCTCCCACCTCGGCCTCCCAAGTAGCTAGGACAACAAGCTCAAGCCATGCCTGGCTAGTTTTAAAATTTTTTGTAGAGATAGGATCTTGCTATGGTGCCCAGGCTGGTCTCACACTCCTGGCCTCAAGCAATTCTCTTGCCTCAGCCTCCCAAAGTGCTCGGATTACAGGTGTATACCAGTGTGCCTGGTCAGCATTTTAAAATTTAGGTATGTCTACTTTTTTTTTAGATTTAATGCGATAGCACATTTAATAGACTATAACATAATGTAAACATAACTTTTATATGCACCGGGAAAGCAAAAAATAATAGTGTGACTTATTTTATTACAGTACTCATTTTATTGCAGTGATCTGCAACTAAACCTACAATATCTGAGGTATGAAATAACTATTAACATGCTAAATGAAAATGAATTAAATTTTCCCATTAAAAGACAAGAGACTGTCAGATTCAGTCACTAAATCCCTATGCACTTATCTGGTCAAAATACTTACCATATTTGCATAAGGAGATATGTCTTAGAAGATTCTTTGCACGCTGCTAATTGAATAACCTGCATATACCTACATAGCTGGGCACCGTGGCTCACACCTGTAATCCCAGCACTTTGGGAGGCTGAAGTGGGAGGATCACTTTGACTCCAGGAGTTTGAGATCAGCCCAGGCAACATCGTGAGACAATGTTTCTACCAAAAATAAAAAAATCAGCCGGGCGTGGTGGCACATGCCTGTAGTCCCAGCTAGTCAGGAGGCTGAGGTGGGAGGATGGCTTAAGGCCAGGAGTTCTAGGCTGCAGTGGGTGAGGTATGATTGTGCCACTGTACTCTAGCCTGGGTAACAGGGCCGGATTCTGTCACAAAAAACAACAACAAAAAACAATCTAACAACCTACATATCTATCCAAAGAAACACTTGCAAAATGGTGTAATAAATTCCAACACTGAAATAATACAAAGCAGTTAAAATGAATTAATTTCTAATTAACTATAATTAGCATAATTATAATTAATGAATTACATCTATATGACTCAAGATGAATTTGTCAAAATATACTGGCTGGAAAAAATCTATTTGAGAAAGTTTAACTAGTATAGCATTTATGTATGGTTTTAAAACTATCTTAGAACGTACTATGTATTGTCATGTATACATATATATGTAGTAAAATATATCTGAGAAAACTGTACAACCTTCTGAAGAAGTCTGGAAAGGGACTGTACTTTAGATGCATTTTGTAATGTTTTCTTATTTAAACAAAAAAAATCAAGCATTTGTTAGGTGCACAGATATCATCTATATAATTTTATTTTAAATATTTTCAAATAGTTCCAAAATTACGATTTAAAAGAAAATTGAAAAGGGGAAGAAAGATAAGTTTGGATTTATGCCAAGCCAGATGCATCCATCCAGCTATTTGTTTTCAAAATTACAAAATTTTTTTTTTTCAAAATTACATTTTAAATGTTCTAAATATTTTAAAGCATATTCTCTCACACTATTCACAACATACAGTTCTAACTGCAAGGGAGGAAACATACATAGATACTCAAAAAACAATCTTGTGTGTAACTCATGATTTATCTTTGACTGCTAAATAACTTGAAAATGTGGTTCTGACATTTGCTTTTTGTGTGTGTGTATATTCTAATACTGAGGATACATTTGGTGGAGCAATCAGCTATAGTAACAATGGGATGAAAAAGATGGGGAAAACACCTTTTCATTCTAGCCTACGCCAGTGAGTGTCGGTGGGGCAAGGATGGGATGCTAAGGGGCACATCATGAGAGTACTTTGAAAGGAATGCATCATAGTCCTTGGGAACAATGGGATAGCCAAAGTGGTTGGGGTGGGGGTGGGATCACTCTCTAGAGTTGAATCCTGTCCCCTTAGTACGCTCATGGCTTCACAGAGGAATTGGATCCTTGCACACAGTCCTCAAAAGTGAGAAGGAGACTGACAGGCAGGAGAGGGAGTTTTAAGGGGTAGAGCCCAGAAGAATGAAAGAGCCTCGTGTTGCTGGGGTTTAAGTAGAGCTGAGCATAATAGATCGGCTAAGGAAGGCCAGAGTGCCTCCTTCTGAGGAAAGGAGCCAGCCGCCCTTTCAACACAGTGTTCCTGGGGGATTCAAAGCCATGTGCACTGCACAACACTGACCCTGTTTCCTGGCAGCTGCGCTGAATCCAAGGATCAGTGCATGAGGCATAGGCAGACTGACGGGGTGCTCCCTTTTGGACTGTAACAAACACAATTAGATCCTCTCTGCTTAGGGTCTAAGAGGTCAGAGGCACAGCAGGAGACGAGTAGACATATTAAATGGCTTCACACGAGGACACAGCAGCTGCCTAAAAGGGAAACCACCTGTAACACTCTAACAAAGGAGTTAAAAGTGGCTTTGATAGCTCACTGGGTGGGTCAGGGGAAACCTGATCCAGCCAGGTAGATAAGGCAAAGTGAGGGAAAGCCACCGTTTGGCACCATGTATGTAGAGGTTCTCAATTTGGGGACTGGAGACAAGAGAAAAGACACATGGATAGTGTGAAAAATAAATCAGGCCTCTCTTCAGAGGACAAATGCCCTGAATCTCGGGCGGCTAAAAGGCACACAAGATTTTTATGTTTGCTGTAATGGCATCGTTTTACAAAGCTGAGTAACTAATGCAAACTAAGTTGTTTCTCTTCTATAACTTGGAATTTCATTTCCCAGCCTTCACCATGGACAGTGATATTAGACAACCCCTATTAAGCAAAAGCAAAAAGGATTGCTATAAAGTCCAATGCTTTCAAATTAAAATATACCACTAATTCAAATATGCTCCAAATCAGGGATCTATGACCTTTTCCTGGAAATAAACACTAAAGTTAATGAGATAATGAGAAGTAATACCTCTTCTCTCCTTTTAAGTTTGTTTCTATCAAGTGCACAAACTATGAGCAAGTCTATATTCCTTCTACAGTTTAAACTCAGTTTCACAGTTTTAAAACTGTGATTTAGTTATTTTCCTTCCAGTGAATTTAAAGTTTCAGTGACCCCCCTTTCATTTCCTTCTGATCATCTCCCTTCTTTCAAGACTTCTTCCTATTGGCCAGATGTAGTGGCTCAAGTCTGTAATCCCAGCACTTTGGGAGGCAGAGGTGGGTGGATTGCTTGAGCCTAGGAGTTCAAGACCAGCCTGGACAACATGATGAAACCTTGTCTTTATGAAAAATACAAAAATTAGCTAGATGTGGTGGCATGCTCCTGTAGTCCCAACCACTTGGGAGGCTGAGGTGGGAGATCACTTGAGCCCAGGAGGCGAGATGCAGTGAGCACCAATGCACTCCAGCCTGGGCAACAGTGAGACACTGTCTCAAACAAACAAAAAAACCCCTGCTTCTTCCTGTCTCCTTTAAGTGACAGTTAATTTTATTTGTATTAATCTAGAACTTGCTAAAGCAGCTGTGAAATTATGCCACAGAATAAACAAAAATACAAAAGACTGCTTATTTAAAAAATTCTTCAAAGCCCCGAATATGCAGATAAGCAGGAAGTAAATAAAAACTACAATAATGACCATTACAGGCGTGTGACCACAGAAGAATGGCTCTAACTCCCGAGACATTCCTCTAAAATGAGGGGCCCCCCGGGGCTTCATGATATCCTCAGTTCGTTCCATTGTAAAACTCCATGACTGCCCTTCTGTGTCTTAACATTCAATGGAGTAGAAATGCTAAGTATAAAAAGAAAAATGGCCAGGCATGGTGACTCATGCCTGTAATCCCTGCACTTTGGGAGGCTGAGGGGGGTGGATCACCTGAGGTCAGGAGTTCAAGACCAGACTGGCCAATATGGTGAAACCCCGTCTTTACTAAAAATACAAAAAATTAGACAGAAGTGGTGGCGCATGCCTGTAGTTCCAACTACTAGGGAGGCTGAGGCAACAGAATCGCTTGAACTCGGGAAGTGGAGGTTGCAGTGAGCCGAGATGGCGTCACTGCACTCCAGCCTGGGCGAAAAGAGTGAAACTCAGTCTCAAAACAAACAGAAAAACGTGTAGCTAAAATGATATTCAAAGCTTGAAAAACGACACATAACAACGGAATTACTGATGGGTTTTACATATGTACAGGAGAAAACTCGGACAAAAATCAAATGTGAATACCATCAACTTGGAGCACTAGGGCTTATTTTCAACTTGGGCATATCTGATCTGGATAGCTTTTTGTAAACTTGATTTAATTTAAGGAAACACTGCCTCTTCGCCTATTACCTATGTACTCTAAACTGCGAGTTAAAATTGTAGTTTCCCTATTCTGTATATTTCTTAAATTTCTGTATTCAGTGCTTAGTCACTGCTCAAAGTCTTCTGTTCTCACCAAGCTATCAGAGGAAAATCTATACTTTCTATTACAATGTGTTCAGAACCTCCTACATCCACTCAGATGCACACAGCTATAATTGATACAGCTCCTTCTTCTCTTTAGCAGGAAATCATCTGTTTAAGAGAGGATATATAATGAAATTATAGCTATATTTCTAGGACTTAAGAAACATATAAGGCAAATGCTTAAGTTCTCTAAGAATCATATGAAATATTTTTCTCTATAATATTGCTATGTATAATTATAAACTCTATTAGAGTTCTCTTAAAGACATGGCTCTATTATCTATCAATTATGGAAAAGTAAACAGTTCACTCGGAGAAACCTCACAGCTTGCTTTGGTTTTGTCCCTTGAACACAAAGATGTGTACAGTGCTGGGGCCAGGAGTCATTCCTGTGCACTTCCCCTGCCTCCAGTCCTGAACTCTCCATCTTGGAGGCTAATTAAACTGCCTTCATTCTAGAATAGGACAGAAAAAAAAAAGCAAAAAAAGGAGTTGTAAGCATTTCTTGGAGTGTCAAGCATAAAAGCAATGCTAGGAGCATCTACCATTCTAGTCAGAATATCTGTACCTTGGCTTATGAAACATACATGGGAGAACAAGACACAGATATCCCACAGCTGCAACACCTCTGATAATCAAATACGCCTGCACATGCCCACACTCCTGCACATCACCACATGTGGCCAGGGAGACACCATCACAGCCTGGGGCTGATGGAGAATTCATTTTGTCCCCTGAACTCTAAGATTCATGTTTATATCTCTTCTCCTTTTCCTCCCACATCTACCTTCTTCTTTACTACTCCTTGAAGAACTAAAACCAAAATGTAACACTATACAGGAGTGCCTGAACATTTGTTTTATACAGGGCTTAATTCTCCAGAAGAGTTAGAAATAGGTTGGTGGTGTAAGAATGAAAAGTGGGTAGGCCTTCCCAGAAAAATGTACACAAACTGCTTACCACTGGAGGGCAGCTTTCCTCCCTCTTTTAGCTTTAAAGGCTATAGTGTTACCCCTTCAAAATAGGGAGAAGGGTTGATTCTGATTTTCTTTCATTTTATGCTATAACATTTGCCTTTGAGATCATCAAATGTGATTTTCAACATTGCAGTGATATAAAAGAAATAACTGGGCTGAACTCACACAGACAATTCAAAACCTAAATGCAGATCTCAACAGTCACACTCCTCTTAACTTTTAAAAAACAACAGATTTGACAAGTTATCCGTTCACAGAGGGTGATGTGCCACAAAACATACCAAACACAAGTACCACCCACTTCCTTCCTCCCCTACCTTCAAACAAGAAGCAGGCACTTATTAAATGCTTAATAATAAAAAGCTTTCACATGTGTTTTTCTTCACGTTTCGTTCATTTTCCAATCTGTATTTTGCTTGCATAAGAGTATTTCTGAAAATATTTTAATTTTGAATATCATACGAAACAAAACAATCAATAACAAAGGTTTCTATTTTTGATATTCTAGAAGGCATACTTGTACAAACAATTCTGACATTTCGAAAAATCGATTTTAAAACACACTCAAAATGCATTAAGATACTTACTTGCCCAGTTGTCTCTATACCCCGAGGGGCCACCTTTCCTCATTTAGGAATACAATTAAGACAACACTATGAGTGCATTTACGTGAGAGGAAGACTGTGGTAACCTTTGACTTACCTCACAGAACATATACAGAGACAGCAGTGTGAGTCCAAGGTTATACACCACTAAAATCCCCCGGCAAGAGAATGGCTGTTTATTCCTCATGTATTTTGGTCCCAGCCATACAATTAGTAAATATATGACAGAGCAGATAAATGTGGGTATATAATTGTCCAGAAGAAACCATCCTTTTACTCTAGTATCTGAAAAATAAAAAAATTTAATGATATATAAAAATAATCACAACTTTTCAAACGTTGAAAACATTTATCTAACCATGATGATATAAAAGTTACCTGGTATTCATGTTCCTAATCCCAATAAAGCAATCAGGAGAGGAGGCATGGATTTTCAATACATATCAAACAAGGTGAAGCTCCTTGTTACATGCTCTGAATAACAATGTATTATTCATGATTTTTGCTAAGTAAAATCATAATAAAAATATTCTTTCCAAAGAATTTAAGAAGAAAACAAGGAGAAGGCTACATTTCCCATTAATTGGATTTATTAACCAGGTTTACCAGATTACACATAGGGTGATGAAACCCAAGAAATGGCAGTCATTGAACTCCAGTCCTCCACCTCAGCCACATGTCAGTCAGCAAGTATGGCCAGCATATGCAGACTCAGAAAACGTGCTGCTTAGCCAGGTTAGTGAAACTGACACTAAGGAAGGCAGCCTTTGCTATGAGTGTAATGGTCAACAGCAGAGAGGACAATGATTTAAAAACAAAACAAGGGCTGGGTGTGGTGGCACATGCCTGTAATCCCAGCACTTTGGTAGGCCGGGGAGGGCAGATCACCGGAAGTCAGGAGTCCGAGACCAGCCTGGCCAACATGGCAAAACCCTGTCTCTACTAAAAATACAAAAATTAGCCAGGCATGGTGGTGCGCACCTGTAATCCCAGCTACTTGGGAGGCTGAGGTGGGAGAATCGCTTGAAATTGGGAGGCGGAGGCTGCAGTGAGCTGAGATCATACTACTGCACCCCAGCCTGGGCAACAGAGTGAGACTTCATATCAAAATGAAAATAAAACAAAACAAAACATGAAGGTGAAGCAGCAATGATCAGATAAGTGCCTATTTAAAGTGTAGTATTTAACAAACTGAGGAGTAGTAGCATGAGAGAAGACCCAGGCAGATCCAGAGGAGCTACTGGTATAGGAAGGGTCTCTTCTGCCCCCATTCCTTTCCTTAGGCAGGGAGGAGGGAGAGGGAAACAGGTCAGTCACCAGCAGCAAACTGACAACCTCTTCTTGGATGGCAGGAAACTCCTTGGCAGCCAGACCCCCTCGGTGTTATATGTTCCCTGATTCAGCTTCATACTCTGGCTGACCCCAGGAAGCTACCTCTGAGGCATGCTCCCCTTTGAACCGTTATGATGATCCCCGAAAACCTGTGGCTCCTCAATCTTAACTACCCACCAAGGCTCACAACTCCAGAGCTTGAAACACATGTAGCATTCACCTGCTATGTCTTCAGAGAAGCAGCAGTTGGGAGGACACCATTTGCCCTTTCTTTTTTTTATTATTCATTTATTTATTTATTTTGAGACAACCTCACTCTGTCGCCCAGGCTGCAGTGCAGTGGCGTGATCTCCGCTCACTGCAACCTCTGCCTCTAGGGTTCAAGCGACTCTCCTCCAGGAGAATGTGATTCAGCCTCCAGAGTAGCTGGGACTACAGGCGCACAGCACCACCCCCGGCTAATTTTTGTAATTTCAGTAGAGACCAGGTTTCACCATATTGGTCAGGCTGGTCTCGAACTCCTGACCTCAGGTGACCCACTTGCCTCGGTCTCCCAAAGTACTGGGATTACAGGAGTGAGCCCGGCTCTACCCTTTGACCCCTCCCAGGTTGGACCATCTTGCTACTCCCTCCAGTTGTTTTTGCCTTGATTTCACAGAACAAGAACAGGCTCAATAAAGCATATGTCCACGTGGGGAACTGTCAGTCGGTCTTCCTTTCTTGCACTGTACACACTAAACTCACCCAGCATTTCTCTCATGGCTTGCTTTCTTTGGCTTCAGAGGGACATGTCCTCCACACCCTCCCCACTAGTTATGCCTATGGTAACAGAGGGTGTTACTGTCAGTCCGGCAGAACTGGTTGTTCTTAGAAGTCATTCAGGGAAATGGCTGGCCCCAGGGACTTTAAGGGGATGCTTAACACCTTTTGTTCTCAGCTTTGGGCCTTGGAAAGAAAACCAGTTCCCACTTAGCAACTAACATGAGACTGTTACATATTTTGTATGAACATATATATCACGAACAATAAACACACACAAATCTCCCTCTTTTTTAAACTTAAACCTCTGATTTACACTTTGCTTTATTCATTTTCCCACAAATATTCATCTTTCCAAACTGGCACGTATTCATCCTCCCACACTGCAGAGTGCTTCCCAGGCACCTGATCCGAATTCCAGCCCCAGGTAGAGAATCCTTAGGATCTAGTCAATCTGTGGTGGTCCTAACCCCCTCTCTGGTGACCGGTTCAGGCAGGGGCATATAAAGCAATTGTGGCCAGTGAGTTTTGAGGGATGACAGCTGGCAAAGAGCTCTGGGAAACGGCTTCCTTATGCTTAAAACCACACAAATGAAACATTTTTTCTTCTTCCTCTGAATGTGCTGCTTGGAGCTGCTGCAGCCATCCTACAACTGTGTGAGGTGGGGGACCCATTCTGAGGACAGAGCTGCTGATACCTGGAAGTGGCAAAGTAGAAAATGACAAGAACAAGGATCCTTGGTTACATCATACAGTCCCTGAAATAACTATGGAATTGCCCCAACTGGTAATGCAAGCTAATACTTTTCATTATTATTTTAGCCATTTAGAGTTGGAATTTTTGTCCCTTACAGCTAAAGTAAGGCACTATCTCAAACCAAGCACATACAGATGGATCTATAACTTACTCTTTTTTGTTCAACTGGCCATACACTAATTTACATAACCTGTCCCCTACTGACAGGCATCCAGATGATTCCTTGAAAAATAATGCTGTACTGAGCATCCTGATATACATCACTGCATAACTGATCAAGGCTAGCCATAGGATAAAGTATGAGGAGTAGAACGGCTAGGTAAAAGGACATGTGCATTTTAATTCCAACAGAAGGCAAAACAGCCTTTCAGAGAGGCTGTACCAATTTTGACTTTCTCCATGCCTTCACTATTACCACAGGTGACATGAAACCTATTATTTCATCTCTGCCATGCTAATAGACTAAGTCCTTTTGTTATTTCTTTTGTATTTTAAAAATCATGAGAAACTGACATTCTTTTTGTCTGTTTAAAAGCCATTTCTAGTTTTTCTGTGAATCTTTCTGTGAGCCTAAGAAGTTCTTTCTTTACAGAAAGACTTTAAAGACATTTACAGATGACATCAAAAGAAGGCAATATGGAGCTGATTTACTCTCTAAAAGATACAGCAAGTAAGGTTCAGGTGCATATTTACCAGTGAGTTAACATGATATGAAATGAGAAGACCTTAAAAAGCGTAAATTAAAATTGTAAAAGCGGACGAGTTTTAAACTCCTATTGCACCTCTGCATTTTGGAAATTAGTTTTTCTTAGAGACTGCCAAGAATTGAGAAAAACATGCCACCAATAATGGTGAAATCTATAGTATTCTCTGGCTACAAGCTTTACAGCATATTTTTAAACTCCAGTTAAAATCAACAGAGGACCAGCCACAGCAGGTGTCTCTGTCAGAGACTTCTCCAAATCCCTTGTTATCCAGGATAAAGTTTTGGACTTATCATAGAAAATACTAACATGTTCTAGTATCTCCTCATGCAATATTTACAAGTGACTACAGGCAGGGAGTGACGCCGCAGAAGGTAAGCAAAACCAAAAACCACCTCACCTCGGGGGCCAAGCAATGCCTTGAAATAGGTACTAAGTGATGCATCAAAATGTTCCATTTTAAAACCTATTAAGAAAAAAAAAGATACTGATTAATCTCTACTCAAAATGTTTTTTATACATTTTTTTTCATAAAATAATAAATTCTTTTCAAAGAATATGCTACGGGCAAAGTTAAGTTCAGTTCCATAGGTTAAAAGAATTTTTTTAATACACAAAAGTGACTTTTGTGCTAGATCTCAGTTGAAGAATAAAAGGAAAGACACAATTCTGTGAATTCACTTTATAAATGAAGTGCCAGTTTTCTGAATTTCTTTTCTCAGTTCCATAAAAACTCTTGCCGTGAAGCTGAAATCTCAGTGGGGAAAAAAGTGGAACTAACTGGAATGAGAGGTGGCAGACAGGAAAAGATCCTGTCTGGGCAACAACTGAGGACTTGAGGTAAGACAAGGAAGAGCCATATCAGGGAACAGAACGCCACAGTGACGAGACAGTTTTTTCCACTTGTTACTTTTATCAATTATTATTTTACAGTACTTCATGTCTACAGTAAAAAACTTCAAATATTAAAAATGAAAAAAGGGGCAAAAATCTCATTACTTCCCTCAACCGCAATCCCCAAGCCATGCATCACAAGGAACCTAATGGTAACATTTCTTCAGTATACTTCAGCGATTTCTCCTCTTTTGAGCACAAAGAGGTCATGCTAAATGGATGTTTTCACAATTGTGGGTTGCAACCCATTAGTAGATGATCATGTCAACTTAGCATTACAAATAATAATTGATCATAATAAAGAATCAGAATGTTTTGCTCTTAGTGAGAATGAATATAGTTTCATAAAACTTTAGTATTACTATATCATATTTATAAGTATAATATACTCAGCTGTGATGTAAAATATATTCTTACTGTGGGGATCACAGTTAAAAAAACTTAAAAAAACACTATTATATATAGAAGTGTGTATACATTACTTATTTTCACTTAATAAAACATCTTGGAGATACCAGTTAAAGATTTACCTCCACCTTCTAAGATTCTGTAGCTCCCAACCTTCCCCAATTTAAGATTTATATTTAGAGGGTAGCTAATCAACTTTTCATAAGCATACTGACTATATTTAGTATATTAAAGACATACATTTCCAACTTTCCTGGCCATTCTTCTTACAGGAACAATCATCAATATTATAACTTCCAAGGGCAAAGGCAGAATTGATTTTATTAACTAAGCTCTTAATCATTTAGCAACACTTCTCTTCCTTGGCTTGTGACACTGAAGCGTATGTATTCTCTGGCTAATTTTAAATTACTTTATCCATGAAATTATCTAATGGTTGTAGTAGTTACAATTAGGTCAGTCCAGATGAGAAGGGACGTAGAGACAGGAGCCATCAATGACACTTTCAAAGTAGTTAACAGGGTTCTGTCCTGACAGCTTTCCTGCCCAAGGGTGATTGGGGAGGGTGCTGACACCAATTCATGGCTGGAAATGAAGGCACCAGCTCCCCATCTGTCCCATCTGCCAATAACCAGGTCAGCCACCTTTGCCTCTCAATAGTTACACAACCTTAGTACAAGGTCACTTCTGCAATCCAACAATTAAAATTTTAACATACAGTAGTCCCCTTAATCCACGGTTTTGCTTTCTGAGATTTCAATTACCTGCAATCAACCACAGCCTGAAAATACTAGGTGGGAAATTCCAGAAATAAACAATTCATAAGTTATAGATTGCAAACTGTTCTGAGTAACGTGATGAAATCTCCTGTAGTCCCACTCCATCCTGCCTGGGATGGGAATCATCTCTTTGTCCAGCGTATCTTCACTGTAAACACTTCTTCACCCTCGAGTCATTTTATAACCTTCTGGGTTATCAGATCAACTGCCTCAGGATCGCAGTGCTCATGGTTCAGATAACTTTTATTTTACTTAATTGTTCTATTTTTTTATTGTTGTTGTTAATCTCTTACTTTGCCTAATTTATAAAGTAAACTTTATTACAGCTATATATGCATAGGAAAAAACCCACTATATACAATATAGTGTTTGGTACTATCTGCAGATTTAGGCTTCCATTCTAGGGGTCTTAGAATGTACTCCCTGACCATGAGGGGGTACTAATGCACTGTATTCCTAAGAAAGGCCATTTTTTGTCCTAAGCCATTTTCCTGCCCTAGATTGAACTACTTCAGGAGAGACAAGAAATTCTAGAAAATCCTGGTGCTGAAGAGAATAGGTTTAGCCTTACACTTCGTAAAGAGAATTCCTCTTTAAAACACAGTTAAATAAGAAATGTTTTATCTTTTAAAGGCTATTAAAAGTTCTGCCCGAGGTGGGTTCAGGAAGGGCACTGGCTAAAAGATAATTTGGCTGTGTCTAATTTTTCAACTTCTATTGAAAATCATCTAGAAAATCCAAGTTTTGGAAGACAACCATCATGATTTTGTGACACTGAAATCACACTAACACAATTTAATTTCATCTATGATGTATGGTGGGCCGTGTATATCGAGGTCACAGGGTTCCCTGCTCCCCACTGGCTGTATCCCAAACAGCCAAATGAAAGGAAGTCAGAAGGAACAAGGTCATAAAGGCTATGACTAACGGACTGAATAACTGATGGACAAGCTGCTCACTGGGGACAGATACCTTCCTCCAAGGCATTTTAAAACCTAGATTCTATTACCTAATGTGTAATATTAACTTACTTACTTATGGGTCATATTAAATGTACAATAATCAGGTATTAAGCATGAAGGGACTTTAAGCAGGTTCAATGCTAGACTCTTTATAAGAAACTAGGGTTTGAAACCCCCCAATTTTTTTTCACTTATTAGCAACGTGACCTTGGACAAATTATTTAATCTTTCTGAAAAATGGGGAAAAGACCAAAGCAACTGCCTTTAAGTTTAAGAAGATTAAATAAGGTAATATAAATAAGGCCCTTACAGCTGTGTCTTGGCATGTAGGAAGCCTTCAATAGATGTTTCTGAATGTATGTCTGCCACAGGATTGGCTCCATGATGAATACTGTCAACCACCCACGGCTGTCTCTGCTTCTCAGCAGGGGCACTGCTGGCATTCCAGTGGAAACAATCAATGTCCTGTGCATTGTGGATCATTAATTGTCCTTGGTCCCTGTCCACTAAATGCCATCAGTGAGCCCCAATCATTCTGACAACCCACAATGTCCACTTGCATGTCCTAACACCCCCCTAGAGAGACAGCAAGAGAAGGTGGGGGCAAGGCAGGGGTCGGGGGGAGCTGATAATATATCAAGAGAGGAACTTGTCAGAAACAGATATTACCCAAACATGAAAGACAAAACTAAAAGGAATGTACTAATTAAATACACAACTATCTAACACCTACTGTATATTAATACAAAGGATTGCCAAAATAGGGATAAACATAAAGGAGCACACCTAGTGACCTAGAAAAAATCAGACATTCATAACGGGGAAAAGAAGATACAGTAAAGCAAAAACAAAATCCAGTTTGCAAATGAGCAGACAGTAGAATGATGCATACGAATATAAGCTGGATATATGTTTAAAACCATGCTGTAACAAAATTCAAACGACAGTATTCTGAGATCAAACAGGAGGAATATGTCTAACAAAAATAAGGGAATCAATCATTTCACTTAATTAAGAGATCTTTCAGAGGGCTGTAGCCAGGGTCAGTTTCTATGTAAGGAGGAAATAGAGAAGCTGGAAACAAGAGTGAAGAAAGGTTTCGAAGTGAAAATACAGATTGGTGGGGCAGGAGTGGAGAGGGATAACAGTAGTGGCCCCGGAAAAATATGAAGCCCAGGAATTGCGATAAATGACCTATTACCATAAGGACAAATGCCTAGGACATAGTGCAATTTGAGAATCTAGGCTAACATCATGGCAACAGAAAAGCAGCTTGATTAAACATAAGGTAAAATTTCAGTCCAAGAGTACTGAACCAGCAGCAGGCTACCAAAAGAGACGGTGGAATTTAGTATTTGGAGATATTGAAGAATCCTGTTACAAGCCATCTGTCCCAAATAATCTGAGTCTAAACCATCTTGAACAGAGGCTGCGGAAGCTGGCAGGCACAGGAGCACTCTTTCGACTTTATAAAATGAAACGTGTTCTCTACAAAAGCACATGCAAGAAACAATTTTTGTCAAAAATGGTACATCTGTTCTTAGACTGCATTTCTTCTCGGCTTGAGAATTTTTCTCCTAGGTTTGCAGAACTTTTCACAATCAAACTTAGGAATATACTGAAATAGCCAGCAAAACATTCTCTAAAAGAACAGATACATGGGAGGAAATGATAATTTTCAAATTATTGTTCCTGCTTATTGTTTCTGAAATGACTACAGTGAAAAGGGAGAAGGGGTAGGTAGAGGTAGCCCCTGGACAACGGGCCCTATCAGGAGAGTCCTGATCCGTGGATCCCAAGCTTGATTCTGGGCTGGACTCTGGCATGTTTAATATTTCCCCCAAACTCTCCCCTATCACACCCACAATTGGATATATACTGTAATCTTCTCAGGCAAGGCTGTTTGTTTCTGCACAGGTTACTAAGAGACATCTTCACCAAAAGCTTCATCATTTACTCAATACAACATCATGTTTGCCAAGGCAGCCCCATAACTAGTGTCCCTCAATACCATGTACTCACTTTTCATTCATACCACACACTTACCAAGTGCCTGCCACCCGCCAGGCATGGAGGCCCGAAGGCCCTGGGATTGCAGGCTGGTGAGAAACACCATAAACATATACTAATTACAGACAGAAACACATGTACAATATGATATGCAAAATAACTGTTAGCAAGAAAAAATAAAGCAGAATAAAGGGGCTGGAATCATGGAGTGGGAATTTATTTTTGAAAACATAAGAGAAGGCTGCCTGAGAAGGTGGTAACAGAGCAGAGCCTGAATGGTGACAGCAAGCCACATGCCTACCAAGGGAAAGGGTGTTTTATTTAGAGGCACAAATGAGCACAATGGCCCTGGGGCCATGGCTAGGCTGGCATGCACAAGGACCAGAGGCCACGACAGGAGTGGGCAGCACCATGGGAGGCCTTCTGTCCTCCACTCCCTGCCTGGTGCCTAGGCCTTGCTCAGCAATAGACAGAGGTCAGTCACGAGATACACCTTGCAGAGAGCATGTGGCCAACGGGCTAGGAACAGAAGACGGTGCCAATCCTTATCTACTTACACTGCCACCATCTCCTAACCTCCTTCCCGCAGCCCTCCTGCCAGCAACATGCCCTTTTCATTCCCATCTTCCTTGCTGAGCCTCATCTGCTATGCCACATGAACAGTACAAAGGTCTCAGCAAATGAATTCTTCATCACCAGGCAAGGCTGGCCTGCCCTGTTAAGTAAATTGGGCACTTGCTGAGTGGTCTGTGGGCTGAGCTATACTCTTTTGTACTAAAGGAATGGGAGGCACAGGGCCATGCAAAACTCTTGACACTTTGCCTAGTAATCTGGATTTATGGGAACGGCATGACCTACTTCACAAAAGATGCCCAATCACACTGCCAGGTCTGCGGCTGGCCTCACTGGTGCAGTTTCCCATCTTCTGAGCTACGTGGGCCAATGACATAACATTTCAATAACCCGCATCACACTACAGGCAGCCTGGGTGAGCTGGGTCAAGTGGGAACACAGCTGCTCTGTACAATTGTACTAGCAGGGACCAAGCCCAGGCACTAGGCTCCGTGGAAAAAGAGCTTTAGTCCTACATGCAGCAAAAGAATAAGCTATTCTTTGATCTGGCTGGTTCCCCACACACTGACAGGAAAACGGACAGGGCTGGGAGTGGTCAACATGTCCCAGGAACAAGACCACGCTGACACCAAGCCAAAGCATCGATTCCCATCCTCTTTAACCAGGAGTCTCTGACCTGCACTCAACCTAGGGGGCTTCCCAGAATTACAGGTCACAACAGAGAGTAGTAATAGGGCCCAGTGAAAAAAAAATCCCAACAAAAAAGATCTCCCAAAGCTATTCACTAGTTCAAGAGACATGCACAGAAAATAATGACAGTAAAAATGAATTATGGGCAGGTAAATTACAACCAATTTTAAAGAATTCCTTTTTAGCGCACATTTTCCAAAAGACACTCCTAGTTTAAAAGCCACTTCCCATTATAAAATTCTGGAGTGTTTTTGGTAACCATGCAACTTTATTATAATCGTGTCTCATTTTAAGTATCTCACTACAAAAAACTGATTGGAGCTGATCATTCTCTTTATAAACTACCCTATATTTAAAGATACAGCTGAAAGGAGCATGACAGTGTAAGGGAGTTCAGCACACCTTCATCTGACTCACCCCCACTACCATGGATCCGTTCTGTGCTCCTGGCTAGTTCCTTCCCCATGTACTATACTAAGTGTTGTAGAATTTTAGGATCCTTGGGCCTGAATTCGAGAGAGAGACTGGAACTACCACAGCCTGGAATACAAAAATCTGGAAATACTAACATGAGCAGAACACAGAGCAAAACCCAAAGCCCTAAAGAGAGTCCTGCTCATGTGGAAAAGCCATCTGTCCACTGCTCAACTCCCTCCACGGGCAAGTATATGCCCAGGCGAATCGTATGTGGGAGGTTAAGTCAACATCAGTGCTCACTTTGAACTAATAATCAAACTAGTTGCTAGAAGCATGCTTGAAAAAAGACACTACAATAAGCTTTACAGCAAATCAGTCCCCCTCCTCCTCCTTTCCACTTGGCTCCCAAGGACAACAGAAGAGGAGGGAATGGGGGTTGGTGGCAACAATGGAAGGAGGTGGTTGGGGTTAATGAGGAGAAGGCACAGTCACAATTCTCAAGGTGAAGTATATGTCTCTAGGAGAGTGCAAATATTAAGCATCTTGGCCATTTCTACCTGGAGTAGGAGAGAGTGAGAAAGCTGCCCAGCAAAGGAAAAGTACTGGAATCTTAAGGCAAATCTGTTTTAAAAGGTATCAAGATTTTAAAAAATATGTATTATAGTAAAGAGCTGGTATAAGAATTATATTAAAGAAAAGTTTATTTCCTAAACCCACAACCAGGCTGTTTGCTGACTCTAAAGCAGTAAAGATCTTTTTAGGGCCAAGTCTTGGTTTGTTTGGCTTCTAAGGCAGCAGTCAGCTTGCTTTGAAAGCTCCCTTTCCTGTGAAATCAGTCAAGTCACATTCCTTTTGATTTAAAAAAGTTTAGCTATTGTCTAGCTTAACTTCATCATATCCTGCTTTACTTTTTTTAATGGTTATTGTTCACCTAAAAATGAGTCAGCTGAGTTTACAAACTCATGTACTGCAAGGGATCAGACTGCGATTTCCTTGCATTTTCTCTTCTCTCATTCCCATCCATCACTTTTATCAGTCAAATCGTGTTAGGCAGGCATGGGAACATTCTTCAAGTTGGTTGCCAGTTACACAAAATGAAAAATTAAACGGTGCTTTAATTTGGTAGTCACAACCCTGATTCTAGAATTTTTTAAAAAGATTTTTCTAGGTTGGGAAAATCAGCTCCCAAATAAAACCACACCTTGCTTAGGAATGTTAAAACACAAAATGTCATGAAGACCATAAAGGAAAGAATATCCAAGTACTAACAAGCTTTAGAAATGAAAGTAACCTGACAACAGAATTCATGTTAAAGTGTTGGCATTTAAATAAATGATAACTCTGGATTAAATCTTGGCTCAAAAAGACCTACCACACCAACAGTGGTACATCTGATTGCGTACTATCATCCTAACACTCTGAATCTATGCTTATTGTCTTTCTTCCCCCCACAGAATTCCTATACTTTCTAACCTCCATTCTAAGGACATAACAAACTCTTGTAATTCTCTGACAAAGTCATTTTTCCTGCCATGTATCATACATGGAGGAAAAAACCACAGCCCTATTTGGGGTTTTAGATTAGTAACTGCAAAACTGGGGCACTGATAGGTTCTACAAAGCACTGCCACAGGTTAGCTCCACAGCTGAAGAAGGCAGAACAACTTCATTCTGGTATAATGGATAATTGGAGGGAAAACTTTTAAATGTTGCAACAATCAAATTGTTTTACAAAAATAAGTTTAGGGTCAAAACAGAAGCCTCCACTTCCTGCTCTTTGGCTGCCACCAGTTAATTAAAAAGCACTTTTTAACCATCGCTGGAGAAGGACATCCTTCTAAAGCGGCGGAAGAGTCACACCAGTGGCTGTTATCTGTGGTCCTTTCTCCCTGTCCTCTTGCCTTCATTTCCAACCTTTTCTCCAAGGCCCAGATGAGGTGTTACAAAGCCTACCTCCACTCCGCTGCCCCTCTTGTTGCTGTCTAGACAATTCATTTAGTATACAGCAACTTCAACTTTTATATGAGCTAGATACTTCTGTGTTCAGTTATTATGGGAACAATTTGCAACTCCTGAGAGTCCAAACTCTTTAACAGCAAGTACTCCAAGCTGTCCTATGAGTATAATAATTATCTATTTTGGTGATAGTATAAATGAGGAGATAAACCTGTTATTACAAAATAAAAAGAAAAGAAAATGGCACAACTGACTCCACAATGGCAGCATCCTAAAACACGCACTAAATCCTAGTTACAGATGACATTTCCTCGGGGAAAACTTTCTCAGTGCTAGTTATCTGGAACTCTAACAGAGATGCTCTCTTCTCATCTACTACATGATCAGTAAAGGCACTTTGTAAAGTGTGCACCCATAAAAAACAAAAACAAAAACATGCACGTACACACACACACACACACACACACACACACACAAAACCTCTTAAACATTCAAGGGAATTTCTTTTCCACTGGGAGACAAAGATGTATTCTAGTCTTGAAAGGCAATACATAAATACACTTGATCTTAAAAAACTCAGATACAGAAAATTTTTTCAGCAGTTGGTAGGGGGAGGGTAACAGATTTTAGAACTTTATTCTAGGGGAATTCTTATTCACAGCTAAAGACCAAAGGTAGTCAAGTTCAAAGTTCTTCCCCCAGTTCTCAGCAGAGTCAAGACAAGGACCACTTACAACAATTCACAAAACAAACGAGCATTCAGAAAAGGGTTCATGACTACAGAAAATTACTCTTGTAGAGTTTTATCATCTTAAAGCTGCCAACTTTTCTTTTGAAACTAGAAGAAGTGGTGATAACTTTTAATTGGGTGAAGCACTGTTATTTGGAAGAAGACAACCATAATTCACACACAATGCTCCTTGCTGGTGGGTGAAGGCCAGATTGCTGCAGCTGGACTCAGAACTCCACTTTCACATAGAACTTTGCTGACAGTAACTAATTAATGTCCACAAGGCTGCAGTGAAGCAAGGTAAAAAATCCATCAGGTGCAGGAGTCAGTCATCCTCGTGACTGATTTTATTTCTGTGTGTCCAATGATTCTCAGAATGACTGCTCTTCAGGCTACCAGCCATTTGAAAGGCAGTTGACTCACTGAGTTAACAACTGTTTAATGAGTGTCTACTTTGTGTCAAGCAGTATTGCTTGTGAGGAACAGGACAGTGACAGAGACAGACATGACCTCTGCCACAGTACAAATTAGTAAGCAGTGTGCAAAGACATCTGTGGCTCAACCACTTTTGGGTGGTAGTGGTTAGGAACACACAATCTGGAGCCAGAGATCCTGGGTTCAAATCCCTGCTTCACCACTTACTAGCTGTGTAACCTTGGGCAAGTTACTTAACATTCTGTGCCTTAGTTTATTAGACTGTAAAATGAGGGTAATTACATTAACTTCCTCATGTGATTAAATGAGTTAAGATATGTGAAATGTTTAGTGTGTGACACAGCAAGTGCTGTAAAAATGTTTCTATTATTATCATCATTACAGAGACCTTTGACAATGATCAATTTCATATTTAATGTTTATGGAAGAATTTTGCTAAGGCATAAACTGGAGTTCCCTGCAAGGTCCATGGGCAGTGAAACGTGCTCACATCCATACCTCATAGCTCTGTTATTCTCTATTTGGCATGGACTCACATGCTATAATGACACTTGTGAATCTGGGGATTTGTAAAAGACTCTAGATAAATTCCTCTGAAATGTCAAGGAGATGCTGGTGATTGACTTCTCTAGCAGACCAGTGTCTATCCCAACCTTATTACAGAGCAGAAATAAATCTACATCTGATAAGCCTTTTTTCTTTTTTGTACTCCTGGCAACTAGCATACAATAGATGGCCAATAAACTTATTCATTTACCATAACTGAAAAGGGGGCTGAGTTGCCAAAGGTCACAGAGGTTGGGTAGAGTCAGAATTTGAACCACGTCTCCAACTCTGTTGCCTACCATTCTTAAAATACCCCATGTAGTCTCTCAAGAGGACATCTTCACGTATTTACATAAAAGATGGTGACAACATGTGTTAGTATTGCCTGAATTCATACAGTTTTATGAGAAAAAGATACAGAACTATGTAGTTTTAAAATAACATTATCAAGTTAAAAAAAAAAAGTTGTTTGGAACAAGATGTTTGGTAACAGAGTCCTTTAAGATCTCTGTAATTGAGACCCAGATGGGAAGTAAAGGGGCAGCAATCCTCCCTGACCTCATTTTCATACTCTCATCATCACTTCTACTGTATCTCAATCAGTGATAAAATTACAGGCTTATTTTTTAAGTGCTGTGATTATCAGTTATACTGTAATTATCTGTTCATCTGTCCACATCCCTTTAGGCTCTAAGCTCTTCAGGGGCAGAGCCTCTGGTGTTCCCATTTTATCGCTAGAGTGCCTGGATCTGTGCCTGACCAATTGTTGACTGCTCACTGAAACTATGAGTGAATGAATGAATAATGAGTGGATCAATGAATGAATGAATGACTTTCTAGAGTTTCATATCAATGGGCTCTCAAATCTGGCTGCATCTTAAAATCACCTAACAGCTTTAAAAACAGGTTTCTGGGATCCACTCCTAGAAATTCTAATTCAATAGATGCTAGGAAATATCTTTTTGAAAAGATCCTTAGGTAATTCTGGGGAACAGCCTGCTTTGGGAACCAATTCTATATACATAAACTTTTGGATGCTTACTAAAATCCCCTGCTGCCCTTTAATTTTTATCACCCAGATGGTATCCATGTACTATATTACAGAGATAGAGCCTAGACTAGGATGATGATCTCGAGGACAAGTTATTTTTTATTCCAACAAATTCCGCAGCAATTCCCTGTTTCCTCTAATTCCACCAGCTGGGGGGAGGGGATGTGCGGGCCGGGGGGACAATAATCATATTTTTTCAAACCATCTCTCAAGCTAAAATAAAACCTCATATCAAGGTAGAGATCAGTTCTCATATTTTTCAAACACTATGTGACATGGTACACATCACACATAATAAGCATGCATTAATCCATCCTGCACCTGCACCTGTAGAAATATTACTATCAGTAGAGGAGATCCTTAACACCATTACTACCAGGAGTCAACAGTGGCCAAGTCTATAAAGCTCTGTGAAAACAAGGAACACATCTGCCTTGCTCCCTGTAATCCCTAGTAGCTGTTCTTGGGACACAGAAGGAATTTAGTAACTCCCTGTTTCATCATATTGAACTGGGGCAGTATGGAACACTGCTGACAGGCTGCTGCTGCCGCCAAATCAAATGCTTGGCCAAGGGCAATTTCATACATTCCTTGGAAGGAGGCAAAATGGGTGACAGGAAGAACCTGAACACTAGTTGAGAAATGTGGGCTCTGGCTCTATTATCATCAGTCCTAAACTGAGCTGCTTCCTATTATATTCGTTTCATTACCTAGACTATGTGACCTCAAGCTTTCTTCAAGTAAATATTGTATCTATGGGAGGCAGAGTCTAAGATGCCCCCAAAGATTTTGGTACACCTGATACTTACACCCTTATGTAGTGCCCTTCCCCGATGAACCAGGGTTGGGTGTGTGACCAACAGAATAAAGCTAAAGGGATGGTATGTCGCTTCTGAGATTAGGTGCTAACAGATGTTGTGGCTTCTCCCTCTAGGGAGAGGACAATGTGGCAAGAAACAGGCCGCCTGCCAATAGCCACCTGAATGAGCTCAGGAGCAGATAGATCCTCTGGCCTGGTCAGCTTCAGATGAATGCAGCCTCATGAAAGACCCTGAGACAAAATCACCCAGCTAGGCCTTGCTGGGACTCCTGACCCTCAGAAAATGTGTGTGATAGTAAATGTTTCTGCATTTTAAGGTGGTAAATTTGGGGGTAACTTGTTAACAATAGATAAAAGGCTTAGAAATTAACAAGGTCAGTGGGGTTGGAAGAAGAGGTTCTTACAAGTCAATTCTACTTCCTCTTGTGAGCCTTCCTTTTGGTTACTACACATAATTAAGGTACCAATTACAAGCATGGCCTAATAAAATATAAACGCTCCCCCTTGATTTAACTGGAACTGGGAAGAGAAGTGAAAAGGCTTATTATCTAAAGTATAGAATTTGGTTATGAAAACAATACAACACTATGTTACTAGCCTAAGACAAGGGATCTAACATTTACAAAGAGCCTACTATGCAGCCATCTTTTCAAAGACTCAATAAGGAATTATCCCTATTTTCTAGATGAGGAAACTAAAGTTCACAGATCTTAAGAAACTTGATGAAAACAACAAACTGAGCCAGTTAGTTAACTCTAGGTTTATATGGCTTAGGGTAGGCAACTGTCCGGTTTTTCTGGGGGGATTTCCCGGGATAAAAGGCTTTCAGTGATAAAATCAAAAAATTTTCGGGCACACCAGGAAGAGTTATGAGTTAATCACATTACTTACTGTTAAGTAGCTCACAAAGTTAAGTTACTTAAATTTGTAGCTGGTCCAAAACTTATGCTCTTTACAAGTATCACAAGTTGATTTTTTGGTTGATGTTAATTTGGAGACAGGGTCTCGCTCTGTTCCCAGGCTGGTCTGGTCTTGAACTCCAGGGCTCAAGCAATCTGCCTGCCTCGGCCTCCCAAAGTGCTAGGATCACAGGAGTGAGTCACTGCACCCAGCCAATCACACAGTTGATTTTAAAAAGTACATCTTAAAGCTATTATTTGGCAGCTTGTGATCTGCAACAAATTTCGAACTGTCACCTATTAAAAAGAAAACCACAAACCCCTCCAGGCTTTATCTCACATTACACACAGAAAAGACTATTGGGTTTTTTTCTGTGAAAGGGTAAATAATTGCTATTCATATGATACATACTAGCATGGAAATTTTTCAGCTTAAAGGATTCCGCAAATTTCTGTTCCAAAATAGCAACTGAGTCCACAAACGACACTGGTAACTCCCCTCTGTACCTCAATAGACTCTCCAGTGTGGCTAAATGAGCTGACAGGTGACTGGGTGGGCTCTTCACAGAACTTCACATCAAGTCTGGTGCTCTGGCAGGAGAGGTAGCAGTTAAACAATTTTCTCTTCTACAGAAGCCTAGAGACAGCCAATTGACACCACTGGAAACTTCAACATAAACAGTGTTCCTGTGGCTGTCATACCTGGTAGGTAAGCGAGGCAGTGTTGCCAAAACAGTTCTTTTTTAAAAAAAGACCCATGTAGTAACCACTGGAGTGGCTATAATCATAAAAACAGAAAATAACAAATACTAGCGAGTACATGGAGAAACTGAAATACTCAGGCGCTTGCTGCTGGTGGGACCGTCAAATGGTACACCTGCTATGGAAAATAGTATGGCAAGTCTTCAAAAACTGAAACACAGAATTACCGTATGACCCAGCAATTCCACTCCTAGGTATACACCCAAAGAAATGAAAACATACATTCATTCCAAAAACTGTACACAAATATTCATAGTAACATTATTTATAATAGTCAAAAAGTAAAAACCCAAAAGTCGATCAACTGATGAATTAACAAAATGTGGTACATTCATACAATGGAATGTTATTCGGCCATTAAAAGGAATACAGTACTGACATTTGCTGTATCATGAATGAATCTGGAAAACATTATGCAAAGTGGAAGATGCCAGACACAAAAGGCCACAGATGATTCAATTTACATGAAATGTCCAGAATAGGCAGATCCATCAGTGGTTGCCAGGGGCTGGTGAAATGAAGGAATGGGAAGTGATTGATACTGTTTATGATGTTTCTTTCCAAGGTAATGACATTGCTCTGGAATTAGATATACTAAAAAATTAAAAATAAGAAAAGGAGAGGTACTTTAAAAAAAGGTTTAATATTTTATACATTCAAGCCCACTTCTAACAATCCGCACTAAGGAAATAAAAGCAGATGTGCACTAAGATTGACTTATGATAGTCATCAGTGATATTTGTAACAAAAACTGAAAGGTGGTTAGCCTTCAAGTATCCATCTAGAAGTAACCTTTTAGATGAAACCTTCTGTAACCTTTTAGAAGTAACCTTCTGCTACAGAAATTATAGTATAGGAATATAATTAAATATCATGCCATAATTCAAATGAAGTTATTGGGCATTTATTTTGAGAAATGAAAACTTTATGTTCACATAAAACCTGTACACGAATATTCACAGCAGCTTTATTCATAATAGCTAAAAACTAAAAACAACCAAGATACTCTCCGACAGGTGAACTGTTAAAACAAACCATGGTATATCCACACCACGAAACACTACTCAGCAATAAAGAACAAACTTGATACATACAACAATCTGAATGAATCTCTAAAGAATTAAGCTAAGTGAACAGGGCCATCCATTTATAAAACACTTTTGAAATGGCAGAACTATAAAGATGGAAAAGAGATTAACAAGTTGCCTGGGGTTACAGAGGGTGTGAAGGCAGGATGGAAGAGGATGTGGTTATAAAGGCCACATGTGCTGATAGAAATGTACTGTATCTGGACTGTACTAATGTCAGTATGCTGGTAGTGATATTGCGCTACAGTCCTGTACAATGTCACCACTGGGGGAAACAGGGTAAAGAGTACTTGGGGTCTCTGTATTATTTCTTACAACTGCATATGAATCTACAATTCTCCCAAAAAGTTCAATTTTTTAAAAAAATCTACGACCATGAGAAAAACCAACAAGGCTGAGCATTTGATTTTTTAAAATTCAATCAACTTCCCCAACCCAATCACACGTGGTGGTGACTTTTTTGGCACCTGTAACTGTAAAGGAAGGTTTGTGTAAGGCTTTACCTAAATGTTGGTGTTTCAACTACTCATTTTCACAGTGGTCCGATGAAGCTTCCCAGTACACATTTATTCATCCAGACTACTCAGGTGATCGGGGTACTGTTTTGATCAACCCAATGATCTAATTCACTTCAAGGAATCATACATCTCATAAAGAGGCCTGCTGTCAAACAGTAAGAAAATCATGAAAGATACCAAATAAAATCCTCCTGATTAAAATGTAATCTTTGATGATTCAGAGGCATTTTGTGATCTTGAGGTATTTCAGAGTCAGAATCATAAATGCCAAATCTCACTTTACAGTACTATAGATGAGTAGGCACAGATAATTGAGATAAAAGTCTATAAATGTATTATGACTCCACTGCTTTATATAAGTTCCTCCAGTTAGTTTCCTGGCCATTTTCCTTTCTAATACCTGGTATATAGAAAACTTAGTTTTATTTCATTTCTAAGATACGACGTCACTCTGTCTCCCAGGCTAGAGTGCAGTGGCACAATGATGGCTTACCACAGCCTCAACCTCCCGGGCTCTTGCAATTCTCCCACCTCAGCCTCCTGAGGAGCTTGGGACTACAGGCATGTGCCACCACTCCCAGCTAATTAAAGAAAAAAAATGTAGAGAAGGAGTCTCACTATGTTGCCCAGGCTGGTCTGGAACTCCTGGGCTCAAGCAATCCTCTCGCCTCAGCCTCCCAAAGTGCTGGGATTACAAGCATGAGCCACCATGCTCTGCTGGTAACTTAGTTTTAGACTGTCAGATTCCAAATGTTTTGAAAATGAAAATAATAAAAGTTTACCATACTATAAAAACAAAAAAACTGTACTTTCTTCCATCTTTTGGTTCATTTTCTTGTCAATGCACTGAGAAGCAAAAAAGGGTTAAGCAGCACTTTCACAATACGCAGTCACTATATGACTACAGCTTGCTAAAGAGTGATGCCACCACGCTTGTGCTCTGCTCTGGGCCTTTTGCTGCCTGTCACCAGCAAAGAGCTCTTCAATCCCCACAGCTCTTCAGAGCACAGAGGATGTTTCCCAGAAAAGGCTGAGGTGACGTCTTCTGTAACCTTCCTTGGAAATTATCCAGCAAGATTAGATCTCTTCTTGGCAATGCTTTTCCTCTTTTCACCAAGTGCTACATTCAACAAATGAGCCACTGTGTTTAAAACCTCCTTGGCAATCACTAAAGGTGAAATATTGAGAATTAAGTCCTAAGACAATTACATTTTAGTGGAACTGCAAGGATTTTAGCAAGTCACGTTAATGTAACTGAATATTCTGACTGGCTAATATGATTTTTCCTTCATTTCAATTCTCTGCAAGTACCAATATTCAACTCTAGGCTGTCATAGCCATTTAGCTGTAACAAAATGAAGGAAAGCTAGTGATCAAATTAACATGAAGTCAATTAGGTGCCCACCTACAGCCAGAACACCAAGGGAGAGACACCAACAGGTTCCAAAATGAAAATTAAGGACATAGTGAAGGAGAAACAAATACCTATTCCTGTACAGAAATTACAGAAATGCATTCCTGGAGAAGTCAATCACGTGAAAATTTTAGAAACAGAACTGAGATTGTAAAATGGCATATATAATCGTTTAACAATATGCCTTTACTGAGCAACAAATGTGTAAGGCACTATTGCAAGTGGTAGGGACAGAGAACCTGGTCCTTTCCCTTTAGCTCAGAAATCTAGCTATTCCTCCAGTCATGACCCATATTTTCAGTTCATTTCAAAACACAGAAATTGATGTCTTATATCATAATTTGAGTGAAAAAACCATAAAAAGAAAAAAAAATCACCACAAATTAACAACAGCTTAACACACACCCAACCTTGAAAGGAAAGAACATTTTACCGGTCAGGGGCTAGGGGATGGATATAAAATAGGACATAATATCCTACCTTGATTTGGAAAAGCTATCACATACTTCCTACACAAAATCCAATGAAAATAATTATTTGAAGAAAATTAATGTAACTACAGAAGCAGTGACATGTTTAAAATGTATTATGTTTTTCTGCAATGATTTTTTTTCATATACATGAACAATTTAATAAATTGCAACTGAGTTGGAGAAGAAAAGGAGAGGGTCTTGGCCAGCTTGTGCTACTATAAAGAAAATACCACATGCCGCTAGATTAAACAACATTTACTTCTCAGGGTTCTGGAGGCTAGGAAGTCCACGATCAAGGTGCCAGCAAATTAGGCTCCTGATAAGGGTCCTCTTCCTGGCTTCAGATGACTTGGGGACATGGGGACAGGTGGAGAGAGTACTGGCCCCTCTTTCTCCTATAAAAATACTAACCCCATCATAGGGACTCAGCCCTCATGGCCTCATTTAAACTTAATTACCTCCCAAAGGCCCCACCCTTCTAATAGCATCACTTTGGGGGTTAGGGTTTCAAAATATGAATTGAGAGTGGGGGAACACAAACCTTCAGTCCATAACAGAGAAGTAGTTTTCCATTTAAGAGATAAAGGAATGACTGTTCACAGAATCTAAAGAAAATTGACACTTTAAAAAAACCTAGTCTCTAAGGTGAATCATTTTCATTCACATAGTCAAGTTATCAAAACACATAATCTCCACTTTATGAAAGGGTTGTACTGTTATAAATTAGTCATCCGGCCTTTGGAAAATAATTTTTTGGAGAAATGTTTTATTCGTTGTTCTTAAACTTCTGGGGATTCCGTATCAATTGTGGTAATCTGATTAAAGCAAAAGGGAAATTCTCTCCATCTCAAAATGACAGAGCTTGGATTAAACTCACATTTACAGGGTCCCCCAAATCCCAGTAGTCCCCAAGTTAAAAACCCTAGCTGTCAGTGGTGGACAGATCTCCAGACCAGCTCTAAACTACTTAACTCATAATGAAGTGGCAGCAATAGGACTAGAGTCTTACCATTTCTATGAGAAAGATGTAATATGTAATATGTATAATTTCAGTTTGAGTTCTCTAGGCTCTGAAACTATATTGTAATAGCATACACTGTAATATTACCTTGAGCAAGCTGCTAAAACTATATAGACGTCAGTTTCCCAACTCATAAACATGGGGACAATAATGCTTATACTTCATGGAGTTGCTGTGAGGATTAAATGAGATAATAAAATTGTATGAAGGACTTGGCATAATGCATAAACACCTCAATTCGTGGCAGCTATTTTTATCATCATCAGAAGCACACATTCATCAAACATACATTTAACACACTGTGACAGGCACTGGCGACACAGAAATCCACAAGACAACAAATCTGCCTTCAGAGAGGTCAAAAGTCTCTAGCAAGGGAAGGAGAAACAGCAAATAACCATAATAAAGTGATCTATGTGCCATGACAAAGTATGTACAGGAGAAAAGGATGGGTGGGGGTGGGGGAATTAATAGAGAGCAGTCAATTCTGTATGGGGACCAATGGGTCAGGTGAAGCTCTGCAAAGTGAGTAATATTTAAGGCTTGCTAATGGGGATCAGACAGAAGGCAGAGGTGAAAAAGTGAAAAATGATGTTGAAGAAGGAGGTAAGAGCTCGAGTTTGTTTTAAACTGGGGATTGGTAAAGAAGGGATGAAAGTGGGGGCGAGAGGCTGGAAAGAGGGTGACATCAGCATCAAGTTGGTTAAAAAAGGACTGCAGGAGTCCAGATGAGAGATGGGGCCCTCCAAAGGTACGGCAGGAGAGGCAATGCGGGGGCCACACAAGAGAGATGTCCAGGGTGGGTAAGGTGAGGGAGAGGAGGGAGTCCAAGCTCCTGGCTTCTCACGCTGGAGCAGGTGCCATGTAGTGAGTGAGGAAGCATGGGGGCTGCGGGTGTATGGAGGGGTGGCAAGCAGACTGCAAGAAGAAAATATGGAAAGTTCTGTTCACCTAGAATGTCACCACTTTACTAATTTTATTAATAAATTGATTATAGTCTCACGTGTATGTTTCATAACCTGTTGGATTAGGAGGCATGTCATGTATTTTGAATTAGTGGAGTGCAAATTAGTGGAAATTCACTGTACTGACATGTTCTCTTATAGGGTAAAATAAGAAAGATAAATTGTATATTAAGTTCATAGTGTTAAATGTAAGAAGTTCATTCTTAAGCTAGGACCTAACCCACACATCTGTTTAGGGACTTATGTATTCCCGCTGTCCTAAGAAAATATTAAGCCAGCTATACTCAAACATGAATTACACACTTCAGGAGGTTGAATTATTTAGCAAATTGCTATTTCCTTCACTAAATGGTCTGCTAATGACCGAATGCTTATAAGGAAGCTTTCCAAAGTGATTTCTCTCATCACATTAACGTTTCTCCAAGAGAATCAGATAACCATTTAAAAACCTAATCCAGCCCACTATTTCAAATGATGTTTTTTCCCCCTTATTTTTAAGTCCTTTTCTTTGCAGAACATAATAATGATAATAGCAACCAACACTCACTTCATCCTTACTATGTGGCAGTCTTTCTGCTGTATATTTACAAGGGTAATCTCAGTCCTCATGGCAGCCCTCTCACAGATGAATACACCCAGGCACACAGCCACTGTCCCTTGTCCAAGGTTACACTGAGAGGAGGCCAACTAACTCCAGAGCCTACTCTTTGAACCACTACATTCTACTGCCTCCCCATGTTATCACAAATTTTTTTTCTATAGTAAAACGATGTTTACTATAGAAAATATGGAAAGTAGAGAAAAAATATTTGTTTCATTTTGAAGTAAAAACAAAATGCTACCAAGAGTATAGCTGAATCCATGTTAATCCTTCTACCATTTATAATTAAGTGGAGTGATCTTGGGCGAATGCATGTCTGAAAACCTCAATCTCCTCACCTGGAATATTCTCTTCAAATGGGAATAACATGAATACCTAATCAGATGAGATGGTTCATGTACAGCATTTAGCATGGAACTTTGCTATTACCATATATAAATTGACATATTTACATAAGTAAGTATAATCTTATTTCTTCTACCTTTTTCTATGCTTTAAAAAAGCACATACTTCCAGCCTGGGCGAAACACTGAGACCCCGCCCCATCTCTACAAAAATTACAAAAAATCAGCTGGGAATGGAGGTGCACACCTGTGGCCGCAGCTACTCAGAAGGCTGAGGTGGGAGGATGGCTCCAGCCCAGGAGGTGTTGGCTGCAGTGAGCTGTGACTGTGCCACTGCACTTCAGCCTGGGAAAAAAATCGAGACCCTGTCTCAAAAAGATAAAAATAAAATAAAACAAAAAAGCACATACTCATAAGCTTAAATTTCAACACTAAAGCAATAATTTTCCTTTTTTTCAACTTTAATAGTATATTTTATTCAACACGATACATCTAAAATATTATCATTTCAACATGTAAGCAACATAAAAATACTTTACATTCCTTTTGTACTATGTCTTTAAAATCTAGTATTTTAAACCTACAGTCCACTCAAGTGGACACTCAATTTTCACTGGAAATATGTGATCTGCATTTAGAGATCACAAGATTTGCAACTGCGAAAGTGGACTCGCATACTCAAGTTGTTTCAAACACTTAAAAGTTTTCTAGTAGTTGAATATCAATAAAAAAAATCAGAAACTTTCTCAGTCATTCTAGCCACATTTCAAGTGCTCAGGAGCAACATGTGGCTACTAGGTACCATACCTGAGAGTGCAGCTCTACAATGCCCTCCTCCTTAGGGTTACTTTAGACATTCAATTTTTTAAAAAGTCTTTGGATGTTGGCTTTATTTCTCATTTAGAATATAATTAATATTCCCTATTTCCTTCTTGATTGGTCCCAAATTCCTTTCTTCCATCCAACCTCCTTTTCTTTCCACAACATGCCTGTTCATTTGGTTCATCTGGCATTCTCATTTAGTTTACCACACTGTGCTGGTTCAGTATAATGAGATTAGTTCAGGGCTAGGGTCCTCTCTTGAACTTCTATTTCAATATATTACTCAAACCCTGCTCTCCTCTATTTTAACTGTGTGCAGCCATTTGCCATCTTTGTAAACACTTTATATTTTCAAAGTACTCTCATATTATCTGGTTTGATCCCTGGAAATGTATAAGTAAGAAGGTTTGGTTTTAATCCTATGTATCTACCAGGTTTATATATTTGCCCAAGTCACATAGAGATGAAGTTGGATTGATTTTAACTCATATTTCTGGCCAGTTGTGTTGGCTCATGCCTGCAATCCCACCACTTTGGGAGGCTGAGGCAGTTTGAATCCCCTGAGCCCAGAAATTCGAGACCAACCCGGCCAACATGGCAAAACCCTGTCTCTACTAAAAATAAAAAAAATTAGCTGGGTGTGGAGGTACACACCTGTAATTCCTGCTACTCGGGAGCCTGAGGCACAAGAATCACCTGAACCCAGGAGGCAGGGGTTGCAGTGAGCCAAGATCGCACCACTGTACTCCAGCCTGGGTGATGGAAAGAGACTCTGTCTCAAAACAAAAAAACAAACAAACCACCACAAAAACGAAATAAAAAAACCCCACATTTCTTAACTTTTGTCCTAGTGTCTTTTCTACTATGCTAGGACACCTCTCAGAAAAGGCTTCCTTCCACAGAATATCAGGCCCCACCTCTTGCTAATCCCACCCAATCACACATTGAATTGCAGGCAGCCTTAAAAAGTTCTTAGGACTGAAAAAACAAATCATTTCTAGTATTCGCTGTAATTACCAGAAATTTACTCCTTAGAAACCAGCTTATTATCCCAATGTTTATTTTTTTTAAATGATTGAAAACATTCACTTTAAAAACAGGATTCTTGAATTCATTTAAACTACTGTCTTGCAGTAAGGTGGCCAGAAGGATCACCTCTCCTTATTTACGTATATGGAGACCCAAGAGAAAAATGGGGAAAGAGCAATTACAATGGCAATAGCCAACTGAATCCTTCCACCAACTGGATTCTTTGATGAACTGCTGCAGAAGCTCATCCATGCTTGTGATAATCACCAGACAAGAGATCCCTGCCTTCTTCCTTACGTAAGATGTTCTGTTGGGTATGAAGCAAGAGGTCATACTCGGAGTTGACAGCCCATGCCATACCAAAGAGTATGTGTACTGCAGAGACATTTCCAAATAAAGTTACCTGTGACAAGAGGGTTAAATCCCACAAGCAAGGTCAGTCCTGAACGTATCATGCACATCACCATCCACGGTTCTGCATTTGGATCATCTGCCTGCACGAAGGCTGCCAGCAATCATTTTCATGAACCTAATTTGACTTCTGAAGCAACATTTATACAAATACTTTTATTTATTCCTCCAATATTAGACATTTAATGTTTCCAAGGTTTCACTATTTTTAAATAATATTGCAATAAACATCTTTACACATAAAACTTTAGCTGTATATTCAAGTATCTTCCATGGTGAGACTCCCAGAAATTGGCCAATTAGGTCAAAGAGTCTTAGAATGCATTGCAAAATTCCTTTTCAAAACATTTTTATCTATTAATATTTCCACTAGCAAGGGCTATGTAAACAGCCTATATAACTGCACCATTGCCATAACTGGATGACCTCATGAAGAAAAAAATTCTTCATTAATTTAGTCTAATGTAAAACACTATACAAGTATGTTGGAAATATAAAACATACAGAAATTCCAACAGCTGAATAAATAAACACTAAATACATACACTGAAAATCTATGTAAATAAATAGCCATTTCGGCTAACACTGGTAAGAGAAAAGTGAAATGGCAAATTCTGTGTGTGCTCTGCTTGCCTAAGGATTAATCTGTGAACATAAGCTGGTATTTGTTAACAGGTCACCCATGTTAGGAGCCTTTCTTTCTCTCAGGTTATTAATACATAGTAAATAGAACTGTCTGCATTCCACAAAAACTCTCCCTCAATCCAAGGAGCTAAGCCTAGTTACCAACTTTTAAAAACTCTAAGAAGTATTATGCTTCACATAAACAATAGCAATTCCTGCGAACAAGTACGGATTTGAAAAAGCACAGTTCAAGCATTTGTTAAATATCTATTCTGTCTGGGGACATAGACTGTCACTTAAAAAACTGAATCTACAAACCCATCCATAGCTTTACAGGAATCCTGTAAACTATGGAAAAATTCACTTCTGGTCAGAGAGGCACAAAACTACCTTTAAAAAAGCCAAATTTTTAAAGTATTTAAGAACTTGAAGTAAGAAGACTCTTCCTGTTGTTTAATTATATATACAACATTTCACAGAAGACAGGTTATTTTTGTAACTCAGTAGCTGAGTCAGCCAAATTTGGTTTATGTTGTTATTATTATTGTCAATAAAGCAGCATAAAACAGCTTGATTTTCCAATCCCATGTGGAAGTACTAAGTGAGCAGTTGGAAAATATTTTACTCGCTCACAGAGAGATTTCATACTCACGTCACAGGACACAAATGAGAAACCCCAAGGAGTTCTCTTGCCTGCACTTTTCGGCTCAATCACCACATCCAGAATAAACAAACAGCATAAAACACAACAGCTTCCATTTAGAATCAACCAGCTCCTACCTGGGCATTAAAATCCTCAGGAGGACAACCAGCCCACTATCTGGGAGTTATGTCACACTGAGTAAGAAGACTCCACCAGCAAAACATTGGGCAAGTACTAAGATAAGCTATCCAAGGTTTAACAGGATGAAATGGCATTAACTCTGGCCTAATTTGTTACAGCATCAGACAAAGCTTGCATCATTACAGATTGTAATGCTTCACTAATGAGTTAAGAGGATTTCATTATGAAACCATAATATTCTTCCTTTATTGAGTCCCTTGCTGCAGGACCGTAATACCATTAAAAATAGAAAACACACCAAGGATAATAATCATAGTAGCTAACACTGAACACTTAATGTGTGCTAAGCATCATACCATGCACTTCACATGCACTATTTAATCTAATCTTCTCAATAAGCTCAGTTACCGAGCCTGCACATGTGGGAAAATGGGATTCGAACCCTGGGTGCTGACTCCACAACCTGCACTTTTAACTTTCAATCATACTGAGATTAGACTAAATTTAACTCTGTTAGGAAAATACAAAAATGCATCAAACTAGCAACCTACAGATACCTGTAACACACTACTGGGTCCCAAGTAAAGTCTAAGATTTAGGTGAGGAACAGTTTATGTTCAAGACAACCTAACACCAAAACAATGGTGTAAAAAATAGAATGTCAGTGAGTCTATGGTTACATGAATTACAATGCTTATGTGACACTTAATTTGGTTTTTCTTCCCCATTCAAATGAATCATCAGATTTTGGCATCCTAGAAACAGGATAAACAAGGTCATGTTAATTCTTAGGTAGTAGGCCTGCCTAGACAGGACATAAAAGCAAATACAGTGATAACATGATCTCAGTGAAGCTATGACTAAAAAAGTCTCAAATAGAAACTTCATGGAATGAGAAATGGCTCTACCATGTCCAATACTAGTCCAGTTTCTTTCTTTTTTTTTTTTTGGAGATGGAGTTTTGCTCTTGTTGCCCAGGCTGGAGTGCAGTGGCGTGATCTCGGCTCACGGCAACCACCGCCTCCCAAGTTCAAGCAATTCTCCTGCCTCAGCTTCCAGAGTAGCTGGGCTTACAGGCACCTGCCACCACACCTGGCTAATTTTTGTGTTTTTAGTAGAGACGGGGTTTCTCCATGTTGGTCAGGCTGGTCTCGAACTCCTGACCTCAGTTGATCCACTCGCCTTGGCCTCCCAAAGTCCTGGGATTACAGGCATGAACCACTGCACCCAGTCCAATACTAGTCAGTTTCTCAAGCCAGGATAAGTAACAAGCTTTTCCCATATGCCTTTTAAAATATGGATATGCAGCATTTAAGAAAATCAGTTATGGGTCGGGCACAGTGGCTCACGCCTATAATCCTAGCACTTTGGGAGACTGAGGCAGGCTGATCACTTGAGGTCAGGAGTTCAAGACTAGCCCGGTCAACATAGTGAAACCTTGTCTCTACTAAAAATACAAAAACTAGCCTGGCATGGTGGCACATGCTTGCAATCCCAGCTACTCAGGTGGCTGAAGCAGAAGAATTGCTTTAACTTGGAAGGTGGAGGTTGCAGTGAGCTGAGATTGTTCTACTGCACTCCAGCCTGGGAGACAGAACGAGACTCTGTCTCAAAAAAAAAAAAAAAAAAAAAAATTTCAGTTACAGATCTCTAAGGATAGTGATTACATAAGTTTATATAACTACAAATAACATTTAAAAACATGGATTAAGTAGAGTTAAAAGAATTGGGGACCGGGCACAGTGGCTCACACCTGTAATCCCAACACTTTGGGAGGCCGAGGCAAGCAGATCGTTTGAGCCCCCGAGTTTGAGACCAGCCTGGGCAACATAGAGAAACCCTACCGCTACAAAAAAATAGGAAAATTAGCTGGGTGCGGTGGTGTGTGCCTGTCGTCCCAGCTACTCAGGAGGCTGAGGCAGGAGGATGGCTTGAGCCCATGAGGTGAGGCTGCAGTAAGCCAAGATGGTATCACTGCATTCCAGCTTGGGGACAAGAGGGAGATCATATCTCAAAAAAAAAGGAAAAAAGAAATAGAATCAGGAAGGAGGGCAGAACTGGTCTATAGCAATGACTCTGGAATAACTAGTTAGTCTTAGTTTGAGAGAGAAAGCAGAAGAATGGGCTATCATACCAAAAAAAATCAGAATTTCTTCATCTCCAAAGTGTATCAAAAATGAAAACAATTAGCTCTTGAGGTCTGACAGAAGAAACTTGTAGAGAGATATGCAAACACTAGAAAAGGCCTAGGGAGATATTGCATAAATAAGCACCCCACTCTCTTCAATGGCTGGGTTGTACAGATTAACCTGAGGCCAAGGACTTTTTTTTCTGGACACTGATAACCCTGTTCCATCTCAACTGAAACAAGGTAGAAAAGCACTGTGCTAAAAGTCACCTGGTCTCCCTGACTCTGTCCAACACCCGAGGCTCACTCGCTAACATGAATGTCTTACCCTACTGGTAAGTTTTCAGGGAGGTTGCTTCACAATTTATTCTCCAAAATGCCACGTTTCACACTCGATTTACTAATGACCACTTCACATGTGTCTAGATGTCCTATCCAAGGACAGGACAATTTATGGTTAAATATAGCCAAAGAGAATCATGTATGATTCTTCGATCTAAAACACAACTTCTAGGCTTAAGATACCCATTACTGTGAGTCGTAAGCCAAATATCTGATACTTATGCCCAAATGTCATTTTTTAAAAAAGTGCCCGTATCTTACCTATCATTTATGGAAAACCATGAAAGTGATGTGATACCCCATCCCGTAGATATTTATGCCTGTCAAGTATTCAGAAGCACTCTTCTGGATGGAGTGAGCCTGAGAGAGTTTCTGACTGTCCAAAACAACTAGACTCACATGAGAAGTTAATATCTCACTAGAATCCAGTCAGAGACGGAGAGTCACAGGGCTGAGGGCTGTACTCAGGAGGGAGATCCAGGCTTGGGACCCAGGGAGAGGCTTCACCAGAGGAAGGGGACTTTCAGTGTCACTTAAGAGACTGGTAGGTTTGGGTAGGCCAAGGAGCAGCGGAAAGAAATAAGGAAATTGCTACTCAAGAATTGGAAGCAGGAGTGGGCTGCCACAATCTGGGAAGAACTGTGACACTTGGTAGGCCTGAAAAGTGTCTCAAATTTTACCTCAACTTTATTAAGTAGCCATGTTAATTGGCTGGCATGTGTTAAACATTCCACTCGACCAGAAAACCAAGTCAGCAATGATGTAACACACATTAAAATGTGGATGCTCCATAAATGCTTGTTAAATGAATTAACTCTGGACAGAGCATCAGGGAAGACTTCATGCAAGTGGCATCTGGCCAGGTTATTAAGGACTTTGCAGGGTGGAAGTCCTAGGAGGCAGAATGATTGATGGATATTTCAAGCAGAAGGCACAGCATGAAGAGATATGGAGGTGTGAAAGGACACAGTAGACAGAAGGGGTAGGGTATCAGAATAACTCAGTCATCTCTTAGCCTGTTGAAGCTATTGTCTTGAGCATCTTATAAATATCCACATCTTCCTAGCTGCACCACCAAGGCCCGTTTTCTTTCCTGTGGACTCTCAGCTGGCTTTCAGGTGCTCATTCTTGCCCCCTTCTATCCACCTCCACATTGCAACTGAGTACTTTTTAACCACCAAAACCAGTGGGGCCACTCTTGCCTAAAGCCTTTTGTCGTCTTGCTCTCTGGATACAGCCTACAATCCCTCACCTGGCTTAAAGGCCCTTTCACACCCAGGCCCACACCTGCTTTCCCTAGCCCAACTTCTGCCCTCCCCTCCTGCTCACTGTCCCCAACCCTACCTGTTTCCTTTTCACATTCTGCAGTGTGTCCTTGACTCCAGCAGCTCCCTAGCAGAGAAAACTCCCTCCCCCTCCTGTCCCACATCCCCCATATCTGTGCACACCAGAGAAATCTTCCCTGATTCCTCCCACAGAGCCCCAGACTAGGTTAGGTCCCTCTGTGTACATTCTAATCATACCCCAAATACAAATTATTTAACCTGTGGTTAACATCTAAGTCCTTGAGGCATTATGTATCTGTGGGATGACTGTGAGGCTGGAAAGCAGCTTTGCCCTAAGCACCAGAAAGTACGGTGACTCAGCCATACTGGGCTTCACGAGAAAGCAGAAAAAACCCAAGATCTGCTTTCCCCCACCCTGCTTCCAGCAGAGCAGGAGGCACTCACAACAGGCTCTCGGCACCATTACTCAGCAGGGCAAGATTACAGAGCTTTTCACCTTGCTTGTAACTTTAGAAACTGTGTCTACCACTACTGCAGCAGACAGTTATGGGTGACACTGACCTACAAGCAGATGAGATGACCCTACTTTAGATGAGCTCACGTTTCCACATGCATTCTCTAACTTAGGACCCCAAATGAACCCAAATCCTTTGAAACAGGACATTCTGCTCCCTCTTATGACAAGTTTCTATCCACTCACTCCTCCTGTCTGCCTTCCCTAGCAGACAATCTGCCATCACCAAAGCAGATCTTTGTCCCCACCCTCCTTGCTCAGGCTGGAACCTACAATCACAAATACTCTTGATGCCCAACCTACCCCTGTGGTGCCTCCGCTACGTAAATCCAACAAGCAGAATTGATGGTTTTGCTGAGATCTGGACAGTCCCTATGAATCCCTTTAAAGTCCTCCTCCTTCAATGGTCACTCTTCACATGCTACAACAGGGGTGGATGAAACTTGAAAACATTACGCTAAGTGACAGAAGCCAGATACAAGAGGTCACATATTGTATGATTCCATTTATAGGAAATACTCAGAATAGGCAAATCTATAGAGACAGAAAGCAGATTGGTGGTTGCCAGGGTCTTAGGAGAGGGGAGAATGGCAAGTGGCTGCTAACTGGCAGTGGTTTCCTTTGGGGATGTGAAAATGTTTTGGAATTAGAGGTGACTGCCGCAAACAGCACTGTGGATGTACTAAATGCCACTGAGCTGAACACTTAAAAATGGCTAATTTTATATTATGTAAATTATACTTCAATTGAAAAATTTCAAATAACTTTTTTAAAAGTCCTTCTTCACCCTCCCAATTCACAGAGATCTTTCCATCCCTCTGCTTATACTCTGGATCTTTTCCCATCTCTTTCAAGAACTTATTCATCTCCCATTTGCCTTTTACCTTCCATTTCCTCTCTCGACTGGATCCTTTTTCTCTGCTGACAAATCTGCTCCAGTGTTCAACCTAAAAATCCTTCCCTGAACTTTATTTTCCCCTCAAATCTCATCTACAACAATCCCAAGACCCCATAAAAGTCAACCAATTATCAATAGCCTCCATTTGTTAAAATGAATGAATGAACCTACAAATATAAAAACAAACTGCCAGATACCCTTGGCATTGCTCTGCCCAATGAGACAGACAAGGGCACAAATAGCTATTTAAGTAAACTGAAATGAAAAACTAAAAATTCTGTTTCTTAGTTACGTTAACCACATTTCAAATGCTCAAAAACTAGTAGTAGTTAGTGACTACTATATTGGATAGTGCAAAATATATCCCATTAAAAAAAAATCTGAGCATTTGGAAATAGAGTTGCTCAACTGTACTGGTACCCAATTCAGATATCAAAGAATCTAAGATTATAAAAATCTTAAAAGAATTCCTTAAGAGTAAAATCAAGAGGAGGCTATTGCTCTATTTACAGTCCCCAAAGTAAAGATCTAGTTGATCTGACATTACACAAAAAAGGCCAGAGGAAATCTTTTTGTAACACATAGAATTAAAGGTTAAATGGTTACATAAAACAAGATGGAGATGTGGGACATGATGCAGCAATTTTTTATTAAACCAAAGGCATTATCCAAAATCAACAGTTAAAAAAAAAGCTCAAGCAGTATCTATCCAATAGACAGGAACAAAAAAGAAATCAGCTATTTTAAAACTATTCCAGAAGGTGGCTAGTCTGGAAGCCTAAATACTGTTAACATACAGATAACAAAGAAAAAGGGATGAATTAAAAAAATAAAATGAATATCTAAAAAGCTATTAATGCTACACTGAGACCTTAAACTCTTCATTTACTCCTTGCTGTTGTGGGTTTTTATTTTAAAAATTGACCACTACAGTCTTCTCATAGGGCATTAAAGCAAGCAACCAGTGTTGTTAAGAGGACATGAGCTTGCTTTTAAATACTGTCCTATCTACACAGAGTACCTTATAGATATGTTCATTTGATAAAAAGACCAAAACCAGTCCACCTGGTGAAGTTCACAAGTGAAGCTGACACACATAGAGCCTGTGGCATAAATCACGAAATTTATTCAGGCAGAAGGAAACAGAAGGCAATGGCTGCTGAAGCAAGAAGGAAAAATGTTTTTATAACTAAGGAGAAAGGTGGTCCTTCTTTAAAAATGCAATAAATGGCTGGGCATGGTGGCTCACGCCTGTAATCCCAGCACTTTGGGAGGTCAAGACGGGTGGATCATGAGGTCAGGAGGTCGAGACCATCCTGACTAACATGGTGAAACTCCATACAAAAAAGTTACAAAAAATATAAAAAAGTTAGCCGGGCGTGATGGCGGGCACCTGTAGTCCCAGCTACTCGGGAGACTGAGCCCGGAAAATGCTGTGAACCCGGGAGGCGGAGCTTGCAGGGAGGGGAGATCAGACCACTGCACTCCAGCTTGGGTGACAGAGCGAGACTCTACTTCAAAAAAAAAAAAAGCAACAAACAGGACTTATTACAGGGATTCCCAAAGAGTAGTCCAAACATCCCTGAAAGTCCCCACGCCCTTTTCAGGAGTTCTGTAAGATGGAAACTATTTTCATACTACTACTACTAAGGGATTACTTTTTCACTGTCACCAAAAGTTTTGAAAATACGTTTTATATTTTGAAATATATTTTGAAAATATATACTTTATTAACATACAATAGGTTATTTTAAATGTTTTCATAATTGTTTTAAAACAATTTAAAATTGATTTCTAATAAGGTAAATACCAATAGATGTAATCCACATAAACAAAAGCTCTTTGAGTTTCTCGGTAACATTTAATAGTGCAAATCTTATCTTTTTTTTCCTTTTGCTTTTTCAAATGTTTTTCTCTCAGGCCACTTTGTCTAAGAATAGTATGTCGGCTGGGTGCAGTGGCTCACGCCTGTAATCCCAGCACTTTAGGAGGCTGAGGAAGGCAGATCACCTGAGGTCAGGAGTTCAAGACCAGCTCGGCCAAAATGGTGAACTCCCATCTCTACTAAAAATAGAAAAATGAGCTGGGTGTGGTAGTAGGTACCTGTAATCCCAGCTACTCTGGAGGCTCAGGCAGGAGAATTGCTGGAACCCAGGAAACAGAGGCTGCAGTGAGCCGAGATCAGGCCATCACACTCTAGCCAGGGGGACAAGAGCAAGACTTTGTCTCAGGAAAAAAAAAAAAAGAGAGAGAGAATAGTATGTCTTCAGACCAAAAAGTTTGAGAGCTGTTGTATTAAAACTGCACACAGAATTTTCCTCCTCTGTAAGATTTTATTTCTAAAAAAAATTACATATTTAGCTTCTTATCTTAATGGCAAATATCTCAAATACACTTTAAAAATAAAGAGTCTCTACAGATGTGTCACTTAACAATGGCAATACATTCTTAGAAACGTGTCACTGGGCGATTTCATCATGAGAACATCATAGAGTGTATTTATACAAACCTAGATGTACGGCCTACCACACATGCAGGCTATGTGGTACAACCTATTGCTCCTAGGAGGCTACAAACCTGTTCAGCATGTTGTTATACTGAATACTGTAGGCAACCATAACACGTGGCAAGTATTTGTATAGCTCAACAAAGAAAAGGTATAATAAAAGTAGAATATAAAAAATAAAAACCGATACACCTGTACAGGGCACTTACCATGAACAGACGTTGCCCTGGGTGAGTCAGTGAGTGGTGAATGACTGTGAAGGCCTAGCACATTACATTACTGCACACTACAGACATTATAAATACTACAATGAAGCTAAACACTACACTGAGGCTACACTAAATTTATTTAAAAATTTTTTCTTCCTCAATAATAAATTAACCTTAGCTTATGATAACATTTTTTTCTTTGTAAACTTTTTTTTTAGGGACAGAGTCTATGTTGCCCAGCGGGGCTACCCACAGGTGTAATCACAGCTCACTGCAGCCTCGAACTCCTGACCTCAAGTGATCCTGACTCTTCAGCCTCCCGAGTAGCTAGGACTATAGGTGCATGCGACTGTTCATGGCTTTTACAGACCTTTACGTTTTAACTTTTGACTCTTTCGTAATAACACAACACAAATACATTGCACAGCTGCAAAAAAAATTATTTTCTTTATACTTATTCCGTAAATTTTTCTTTTAAAACTTTTCCTTAAAAACTAAGACAGAAACACACACATTAGCGAAGGCCTAGGCAGGGTCTTCAGTATCACTGTCTTCCTTCCCTTCTACATCTTGTCTCACTGGAAGGCCTTCAGGGGCAATAACATGTGATAACAATGCTTTCTTCAGAAATACCTCCTGAAAGACCTGCCTGAAGCTGTTTCACAATTACTGTATTTTTTTTTGTTAAGTAGAAGGAGCACTCTTTAAAATAATGACAGATAGTGGCTCATGCCTGTAATACCAACACTTTGGGAGACCAAGGTGGAAGGACTGCTGGAGCCCAGGAATTGAAGATCTGCCTGGGAAACACAGTGGAACCCCATTTCAACAAAAAAATTAAAAAGCCAGGCATGGTGGTACATACCTGTGGTCCCAGCTACTCGGAGGCTGAGGTGGGAGGACTGCATGAGCCCAGGAAATCAAGCCTGCAGTGAGCTGTGATTACACCACTGCACTCCAGATGAATGACAGAGCAAGACCCCATATCCAAAATAAATAAACATTTAAAAAATGATAAAAGTATAGTAAATACATAAACCAGTAATGAAGTTGTTTATTATCCATATCAAGCACCGTATATGGTATGTAATTGTATGTGTGATACTTTTATAGAATTAGCAGTGCAGTAGGTTTACACCAACATCTCCACAAACACATGACTAATACACTGCCCTAGGACATTAAGATGACCCCTACTTCACTAGACAAGAGGAATTTTTCAGTTCCATTATAATCTTATAGAAACCACCATTATACATGCAGTTCATCACTGACCAAAATGTGGTTATGCAGTGTATGACTAAACTTCTCCTTCAGCAGTTAAATGAAACTTGGAGTACACAGAGTTTAAAAACCTAACACTCAAATATGTGAAGTTTGTTAAAATGGTCATTTTGGAAATAAGCTAATAATAATGAATAAATCTTACACTAAATATATTGTAACTATATTAGTCTGTTTGGTGTTGCTGTAAAGGAATCCCTGAGACAGGTTAATTTATAAAGAGGTTTATTGTAGCTCACAGTTCTGCAGACTGCACAAGCAGCAGTGCCAGCATCTGCTTCTGGTGGGGCCTCAGGAAGCTTTTATTCACTGTGAAAGGTGAAGGGGAAGCAAGAGTGTCACACGGTGAGAGAGGAAGCAAGAGAAAGAAGAGCAAGAGAGAGATGCCAGGCTCTTTTACACAACCAGATCTCACATGAACTCTTTACCATGAGAGGACACCAGGTCACTCATGAGGGATTCGTCTCCATGATCCAAATCTGAAGTGGGCCCCACCTCAAACACGGGATACAATTTCAACGTGAGATCTGGAGGGGACAAACACCCAAACTACATCAATAACTAGAAGTACTCTGTGCAATAAGCTGTTACCAGTTCTCTACTACCTCTCAAGTTACATTTAGAATGGTATTAAAAGAATTTCGACCCAATCAGCCAAACAGGAGTGAGGTGATTTTCACATTATTGGTAGGCATAAAAACAGAGTTTCTTTAGTCACAGCAGGATACTAGCTCTCCTTCCAAATGAGGACGCTCCTCATGGAGACTTAATCACCAAAAACTAAAATTGAAAATCATAAATAATGAGAGAAGCAAGTTTCCTGTGGTTAAATCACATTAGGTAGTACTGCAAATAGAATGTATTCAATTATCAACCACTACATAAATGCTGAAGTGTTGTTATACATACAAACACACACACAGAAATGAGGAGGGAAAAGAGGTGGAGAGAGAAGGGAGAGGGAGTGAAATGCAGAGGACAAGGAGAGAAAGAGAAAAGGGAGTGTGTAGAAGAGTGATCACTCAGAATGAAAGTCAAAATTCATTTTTCTGACTTCAACTTGCCACAACACAAACTTTTTGGAAACCAAACTTTCCATTTGCCTACCACGTCAGTCAGTTTTCATCAGGTACTAGTTTCTTTGACTCTGTTTGCTAATCAGTTCAAACTGTATCATGGAAGAGGTTCTTCAAAACTTTACAAAAACACAAAAGCTGCCCTCCCCAAAAGGGTACAGCTACAGGGTGGCTTGGGCCACTATGTGCCCCTAGCATCAGTGGCTGAAGCTCAGCTGACTCCTTAAAGCAAAGACCTGGCTGAAGGAAGAAAAGCAGGTCAGCAAGGGGGAGAGGGGAGAGAATGAATAAGCAAGGTAGGGAGAAAATGACATGACACTCCCTTCTCTAAAATAAGAATCTGGGAGTGACATTCCACCTCTCCCAGCATGCCTCTCAGGGTTAGGAAGAGTATCGCTTGCAAAAGAACAGTGTTAAAGAGAGTGTTAATCCTGTGTGAATCTCAACACTTACCTGCTATAAAGGTGCATTACATATCCTCATGTGTCATGAAGAAACTCAGTGCTTTTAAACTAGACCTCTGAAAGATCATTAGTTCACAGCCACAGAACAGACCCTTGCAGGTTTCTCCCAACAAAATGCTTGCTGTTTGCTTTCTTAGTTTGGAAAACATTACAGAGAAATGCCTATAAAACAAGGTAGACTGTCTCATTAGAGGAAACCAAGTTGATCTGAAGAATGGGGAAAAAAAATCATGACTTTATAGTGAACAGTACAGCTGAGACGTTAGTAACCGGCAGGGCATCAAGAACAGGACCAAAACTGTCTCCTCCCTCTCGGTTTTAAATCGTGCTGCACTTGGTTTACCTTTTCACAGGCTCTGTCTTATAGGGATAGTGATTAGTGTAAATGAACTCACAATTTAGCACACATAAATCTTATTTTTATCAAATCAAAGGACAAAGGCAAGGGAGAACAAGAAATTTAACTGGTCAACTTAAAATGAATGGGATCTCTTGTTTTAACCTTATTTCCCTTTCTGGAGAATAAAAGTAATGATAATTATAATTAAAGCAGTTTTCATGTGTGGTTTATGGAAGTCATTACTCTATTAGTCATGCCCCATATCTATATAGGATTTAAAAATTTTAAATTATACTTGGTGCAGTATTCATTGAAAGTCTTTTTCACCTGTAAGCTCAAATTCCATGCTGAAACAACATTAGGTAGAAAGACATTGACCAGGGAGAGATAAAACAACTATGATACCACGTTGCCTGTCTATTGACTTCCCTGTCTATGGTATCCTGGAAAACAATCTCTAATGTCAATATGCTCTACAGTTGCTCTGAAATTGTTTCTCTCCCATTTCCCAGGAAACAGGCTATACTTTAATCACTGCAACCAAGTTAATTGCAAAGGACGAAAACTTCTGAAACCAAAACTCTTAAGATGTAAACAAGTCCAAAAAAGCGTTTGATGCCAAAATGACATTTTAAAAACAGAAGTTAACATGTTATAGCAAGTAGCATCCATTTCCCCTTTTCCAGCACAAGCCATCAAGTTCTGTTTGGGGCTCCAGTCTCCCAAACTCAGTCGGAGAAATCTTACAGTATGAAAACCCAGGAGACAGAGGCCACAGTCTGGACCAAGAGACCAACCAGAGCCAGAGAGGCTCCTGAGAAGATCTGCAACACAGGGTAAAATATGCAAGGGAGGGCCATATAACTTTATCTTTACTTAATTTATTTTAATTTACAGATTTTTAAGTATTAACCTATTTTATTTTATTAAATTTTGAGGGTACACAGAATTCAAATTGCAGCAAAATCATTCATGGCTAAACACTGGAAAATCTCTTAATTCTAAGGTACATGACACACTGGTCTCAAAACAGTTGCTGAGTCCCTTCCACTGGAGAAATTTAAAGAAAGGGTATAGAAAAGTTTTGACCAATTCCACCCAATCCTGCATCCCCAATTCCAATCTCAAGGATCAGTTTCCATCTGATCTCTCTCCACCTACAGATGGCGGTCCTGAATCTCAAAATCAACAAACCAAAAATTTAATCCATCATCCTCTCACATCTGGTTTTTCCTTCCAACTCCCTCATTTCTGTAACCTGCCCCATAACCTTCCCAGGAATCTAGCCGCCAAAGCAGGGTGGACTCCTCCCTCTGCAATGGATGCCAGGATTCAGGTCCTGTTGCTGGCTCCAAAATGCCCACAATGCCCTCCCTGTTCTCCCAAATTAGCACATTCAACAGTGACATAAAGGAAAGAGTTAGATAGAGAAATGATATCTGGTGCTGCTCCACAGCTAGCTGTGTGACTCTGGGCGAGCCATTTAAATTCTTGTTCTTGGTTTCATCACCTATAACGTGAAAAAGCCAAATTATTTCTAAATTCCAAGCTCTATGGGATTTATAGGATTTGCATCCACTTCTCTTGATCCTCAAAGTCACTATGTAGTTGAAACCACCATCATTTCCCAACCAGATTGGTACACTCTCTCCTAGTGGATCTTTCCAGCCTCTAGTCTTGTGCTGCTCCTCACCCCTTGAAAGCACCTGTCTAGGTTACTCACCTCCAGAAACCAGTTAAAGACTCTGGGGAAAATGACCAAACCCGTCCCTGTGGCCCCAGGGCCCATGTGATCAGAACCCTGTTTCCCTCTGGCTTTCCTGGTCTACTTTCTGTTCCTCATATGCTCCTCCAACGCCCAACTACCTGCCCCCCTTTGCCTCCGAGCCTTTGCTTCAATACTCTGCCCATTTCTTCAGTCCAGAGAGATTCTTGCTTAGTCTTCAGGCAACGTTTCCTGACCCCCTCCCCCACCCCACAAGTCTGATTTAGGTGTCCTGCCCGTTTACTCGCAGGGCATACCTTCGCAGACCTCTCAGAGGCTTTGTCACTGTAAATATCTGTTTGTCACTATCCTTCCCCCAGACTCTCAGTTCCAAGTGAGTGGGGACTGCTGGCCTCGTCCACCACTTATGGCACAGACAGCTGGTTCTTGCCCAAACTCTATACACAGTAGCAGCACTTGTAGCTGCACATGGCCACCCAGAATCAAGATGAGATTTTCCAGCCACCTGCAGCCACGGGTTGATATTCTAGTCAATGAGACATAAGCAAATTTATCTGGAGGCTGTTTCTGGGAACTTCCCGTAAAAGAAAGCACCATCCACGCTTCTACTTTCCGTTTCTTCTTCCATCCTGCTGCTTGGAAGATGGAGGCCACACTAAGCCTGAGAGACGTATGATGAGCAAGGAATTTACGCAGGGTCATACTAGCCCTGACCCATCCACCCTGCCTTTCATGAAAGATATACACTTCTACCTTGTTTTGGGATCCCATTATTCAAACCACTATTATTTTGGCATGTCCATCACTGCAGCTGAACCTAACTGCAACATACACAGCCATACCCGTGGTATAATAATAAACTACCTGTTGATTCGAGTATACACCTCATAATTCCTACTGGGTCTTTTTACTGGTAACTGTATTGTCACGTGTCTCTGTAGGGTCCACATTCCTTAGCAGAGGCAAACACAGGCAAATGACCAACACTGAGTGGGTTTGAGTGATCAACAAATACTGACCAAGTGGCTACTGAAGCAGATAAGCTCTGTCCGACATGTATGGTCTACTTTAGCCTGGGCTCAATGTTGCTGCCAAACAAAACAAGGTTAAATAAGAGGACCAGGCCAGGCACAATGGCTCACACCTGTAATCTCAGGATTTCGGGAGACTGAGGCAGGCAGATGAGCTCAGGAATTCAAGACCAGCCTAGACAACACAGTGAAACCCCGTCTCTACCAAAAATATAAAAAATTAGCTGGGCATGGTGGTGCTTGCCTGTAGTCCCAGCTATTCAGGAGGCTGAGGTAGGAGTAACACCTGGGCCTGGGAAATTTGAGGCTGCAATGAGTTGAGATAGTGCCACTGCACTCCATCCTGGGCAATGGGAGTAAGTGCCAGTTTCAGCCGGGTGCAGTGGCTCACGCCTGTAATCCCAGCACTTTGGGAGGCCGAGGCGGGTGGATCATGAGGTCAGGAGATCGAGACCATCCTGGCTACACAGGTGAAACCCCGTCTCTACTAAAAATATTAAAAAAATTAGCCAGGCGTAGTGGCAGGTGCCTGTAGTCCCAGCTACTCGGGAGGCTGAGGCAGGAGAATGGCGTGAACCCAGGAGACAGAGCTTGCAGTGAGCCAAGATCGCGCCACTGCACTCCAGCCTGGGTGACAGAGCAAGACTCCATCTCAAAAATAAAAAGAAATAAAGAAAAAAAAAAGAGTGCCGGTTTCCACTATCATTTTATTATGGAGTATTTGAGTGCCTAGACATCAAAGTTCACTCTATTCCGTCCTTGGGAACAGTGCCACGCACACTGGTCTACCATTGGCATATTGCACCTGAAAGCCCTAACAGGTAATAGGCAGGTAAGCAAGGCCCTTTAAAATAATAGCACGTGTGTCATCTCTGCTTCTAGGGCAGGTGAGATGTCTAGCAATTTTTTTTTTTAACCTTAAAGACCTTCAACCATTGTTTACTATAAAAGTAAACCTTGATCTTTGTGATGGGCTTACTGGTAGGATTTCTGGTAGTTAGCACAGGCACCAGGGCCTGCAAATTTCTTGGATTCATAGCAACAGGGGTGAACCACCAGCAAGGTCCGGTGAGGGTGTCTTTGATCTCGTCGGAAGCCTCATCTACATATTCTGGGTAACAGGGCACCAGGGCTTTGGAGATGTACTGAAGGACAGCATAAATCTGAACCATATGACCACTACCCTTCACACAAACATGGATGTCCATTCCAGCAAGCTGTTCCTTGTCCAGAAGCAGACCTAATTCTAGTAGCTTGTACTGCAATGTGAGCAGCTTCATCTTCTCCAGGGGCCCCTCGTTCATCTTGATGAAGCCACTGCCACATCTGCAGAGCACCACAGCTATGGCCATCTCCTTGTATCTGAAGATCTGCACAGACTGCAGCCAACGAGTCCTTAGACGGCATGTCTCCAGGCATAGGTAAGAGCTCCTCATTGCACCACGCCACAACAGGAAAAGGTGTCTAGCAATCTGTATGGTCTGAGAGCTGTTGGTATTCTACTCCTTCAGTTGGAAGCAAGGCAACTGGCCTGCTAAAGTCTCTTGCCCAAGTAGGCTCTTCATTTGTGAAACATTATGTATTCTCAGGCTACCAAGGCATACTCAGTTTCACACAGCCATTAGCACATATTATAGGACTGGTTATATTTGAAAGGTACATATGTATTTAGAGACACATTCAGGCAAATAATTGCTAAATACCTACACTATGTGCCAGATAAACATGCCAGACACTATGCACAGCACTATACAGGTACTGCCTCATCTAATTTTCAGGAATCAAGAAAACAGAGGAAAGGAGCCAAGGAGAAATTGTTGTTGTCGTCCAGGAAGGATCTGATGTGCTACAGAAGGCTGGGGCAATGTGAGGAAGGGGAATAAGCTAAGAAGGACAGAGAGTATGAATGAGTAATACCTGGTGACTGACAGTTGAGCAAAGTTTGGTAAGAGCGTGGTTGATGAGAGAGAAGAACACAAGCATTGCTTCCAGCTTAATAGCTTGGGCAAACTGGTGGAGGATGGTGCTCCAGACTATGTTGGTCAACAGGGGAGGTATGTGGGGAACCCAATGATGAAAAGTTGTGAGTGTGGAGCTCAGAAGAAATAGATGGGCTAGAAATAAATATCTAAGAGTGGATGGTGGGTGGGTGGATGGATATTTGAATCCATGGGGCAAGGAGATCATGCAATGAGACTTGGTCTTCTGACAGTACTTTGCAACTGTTCACCCACATTTTAAATTTTAAGAGACCTTTTAAAATATGCCAGTTCCATTTCTTAAAAAGATGATAAGTTCAAGCATGAACTCTGTACCAGGGGGTCAGCGAAAAGTACTTACCTTACTGTCACTAGTCACATCCAACTTCCCTTGGGTCACGCTGAGCCTATTCTAAGCCCTTGCAAAGGCAACAAAGGGAACAAAAGCTGCTTTTGTTCCTACTCCTTGCAAAGGGAAGAAAAGGGAGCTGCTCTGAAAATGAAACCATCACAATATTACATTCTCCTAGAAACATGAGGTCCCGGGATCATGTCTTTATGGGGCTCTCTGGAGAAGCTCAAAGGGCACCTGTTTCAAAGGGCAACTTCCTTTTTGGAGGAAACATCCTTATAGAGAAGACAATCAATGGCCAAGACAGGTAACAAACACCAAGATACTACACACACGTCTCATGGTTCCCTTAAAGCCTGAGCTTAAGCAGTCTGGGCTCTACTTCAATCATATTCTAAACATCTAAACCAAAAGACTGCAATTGCAAATAACAGGGAAACAAATATTCAAAAGACTTTTAAGCAACATTTTCTGCTATGGGCAACTGTTGATGATTCTTACCTGAGTGCAGTCTCTTAACTGATGTGATTACTTGAATATTCAAAATAAATTACCATTTGAGGAAATTATCAATTGAATTCCCCAATTTAATTTGTGTAAAGTACACAAAGGCAGTGATACCTTCAGCTGAAATTAAAAGACTGTAGAGAAACATAATAAAGATTAGTTATGCAACCCCCCCAAACGAAAATGTCTTAAAAGATTTTAATTCAAGCCTGTGTAACATAAATAAGGCATATAACACAAAAACACATTTCTTTTTTAAAACTCAATCTACACACCCACATTTTATAACTGTTGTTTGGGTGTGAGGGTGAGTGAGGAGAGGGAAAAGTAGAGTTAAATGTGTAAAAAATGGGGGAAAATCCTGCTACAATATAGCATTTTTTAAAGGGACACACAGTCTAGCAATTGTGTATTCATCTCCTCTATAGCGTGTCTCTGAAACCAACAGTTCTATCACCCGTTCAGGTTCCACGTGAATATATAAGCCACCCCATAAATTTTGTGATTCTCTTATTTTAGGAATGCTCATACTTAAAGCCATTACAATGTTGCCAAACCTAGTCTCCCACACCCAGAAAGAAAATTCAAGTTTTGAAAGAGTCTAAGGATCCTCGGAGAACTGAAGGTGGTGGAAGATTTACAGCCTGAACACCATGGCCCAGCACAGCAGCCCTTAATGGGGCCTTGTATCAAAATGACTTAATGTCATTCTCTATCAGAATGTTTTCAAAATAATAGTCACGCATCGCATAATGACCTTTAAATCACCAACGGACCACATATACAAAAATGTAGTCCTCTAAGATTATAATGGAGCTGAAAAATTCCTATTGCCTAGTGACACCATAGCAGTAACACGTTTGTGGTGATGCTGGTGTAAATAAACCAACCACATAGCTAGACCTGTAACAGTATCACACGTAAAATTATGTACAGTACATAATACTTGATGCTGATGATAAACAACTATGTCATTGGTTTATGTATTTAGTATACTATATCTTTTTATCATTTAGAGTGTATTCCTTCTAATTATGCATTTTTAAAAGTTGACTATGAACAGCTTCAGAAAGGTCCTTCAGGAGGTATTCCAGAAGAAGGTATTCTTGTCATAGGAGATGACAGCTTTGTCCGTGTTACTGCCCCTACAGACCTTCCAGTGGGACAAGATGTAGAGATGGAAGACGGTGACATTGATGATCCTGCCCCTGTATAGGCCTAGGCTAATGTGTATGTTTTAGTTTTAACAAAAAAAAATTTTAAAACTTTAAAAGGAGAAAAAAAGCTTGAAGAATAAGGATACGAAGAAAGAATTTTCTGTGCAGCCATATAGCCTGTATTTTAAGCTATTATTATTACAAAAGAGTCAAAAAGTTTAAAAAATTTAAGTTTATAAAATAAAATGTTACAATAAGCTACAGTTTATGTATTAAGGAAAATATATATTAAAATAATACATATTTTTAAAAAAATCTTTTATTATAAATAAGTAGAGATGGGGTCTTGTAATATTGCCCAGGCTGGTCTTAAATGCCTGGCCCCAACTAAGCCTCACAAAGTGCTGAGATTAGACATGAACCACCACACCTAATCGAAAAATATTTTTTATAAACCTAATGTACCCTAAGTGTACAGTGTATATAAAGTCTAGAGTGTACAGTAAAGTCCTAGGCCTTCACATTCACTCCCCATTCACTGACTTACCCAGAGCAACTTCCAGTCCTACAAGCTCCATTCACAGCAACTGCCCTACTTAGTTGTACCATTTTTTATCTTTTATATTTTTACTGTAACTTTTCATTGTTTAGCTATACAGATACTTGCCACTGTTACAGCTGGCTACAGTATTCAGTACAGTAACTTACTGTACAGGTTTGTAGCCTAAAAGCAGTGTGGTATATCATACGCCCTATGTATGTGGTAACCATCTAGGTTTGTGTAAGAACACTCTATGATGACCACACAACAACAAAATTGCCTAAGGATACATTTCTCAAAAAGTATTCCCATTGTCAAGCTATACATGACTTGTACAACTTGTACACCTGACTTACATTTTCACCCAAGGGAGATGAGGCAATCTGAAGAAAGAGGCTCCCTAGAGAATCTGGATGTCCTTCCCTCCCAGTCTGCATTTCTCTGAGCATATATACCTTGTAAATCAAACCCAGATGGGGCTAGGACCAGATAAGGAAACCAGTGCTGGATGCCCTTGACCAGTCACACTAATCCAGCCACACTAGACCAGTCAGGCTAGTGAACACTGATTTCTTATACTAACAATTATAAGCTATTCAGTGTTTACACTTCTGATTTTCCCCAAAAAAGAGGTTTAAGTTCAAATTATCTAAATAAGGAGTAATGGAAGAAACAAATGGTCACCCTTTCAAGTACTGATCATAAATGTTATTCCCTATTAGCTTTCTTTATCTAAACCTTTATTTAGTTACTGTCAACAGAAGCTATATGTTGATTATACCGTCAACCTCCCAGAATACAATGATGAATAAGAAACTCAACCTTGTTTCATGTATCTAAAGCTGCAAATACAAAGATCACTACTTAGGTCTGACAGGTGTACAGAAGAGCAGTGTGGCCAAGATTAGAGTCTTTAAGCCAGTCTGCCTGGGTTTGAATCCTGGCTCTGTCACTTACTAGCTGTGGATATCTGGACAAGCGACTTAACCTTTATCTTACTTTCCTCATCTGTAAAATTGGAGTCCCAAACTTGTGGGCTTTTGTGAAGCCACAATGAATTAATATAAGTTGAACATTTCAAAAAAGTGCCCATTATGTGGTACCAAGCACCTATATTCACTACCCACAGAACAGCTTTGTTCTCTTTAAAATGTGTAGAATATTCTATTGCCCAGCTGTAGCACAATTTATTCTTCTCAAGGACATTTAGTCTACTAACTCTTCCAATCTTTTGCTATTAAAAACAATGCTTCAGATGTTTTTACTATGCTAATCAAATTAAGTCAGTGCCCCACCTAACTTTCATGTACAATACTGATAGTTTTAACACCCTCCAAAGTAGGCACAGGATTATCACCTTCCAGGTTCTAGACAGATCCTAGGGTCTCAAAGAGGTAGGGTGACTTACCTGCTGAAGCCCACACAGACGTTAAGTGGCGGAGATGGAACCCCGTATAGGTGCATGGCTGCCAACCCAATCTGCTTCCCACAGCTGTCCTTACTTAAAAGAAGTACAGAAGGTCTTCTTTTAAATGAACCTCAGATCCATAACAGAGATAAATATGCAGAAGTTCGGACAGAAGCAAACTCAAATTTTCACAGAGATGCTTATAACAAATACAGTTGATGGAGGCGTCAACAACTTCTGTAAATATTGAAGTATTATTTCTTCTGCCAAAGACTGAAGCAAAAGTACCCTGAATACTACCCCTAGGGAGATACACCACATTTTCAAACTCTCAGGGAAGCAAATGAATAATTACTGAATTTGGTATCATAAGAACTATTCTTTGGGGAAGGAGAAATTCATAACACTCACTTTGTTGTAGCATTTGCTGTGCCAAGACCAAAGAGGAACAAGTACTCTGGGGTTCAGAAACTCATAAAACACAGACCCAAGTGGCCAACTCGCCAGCATGGCTTTAATTAGGCCTGTTCAGCATGGGCTTATAAGAGATTAATTGTGACAGGATGAAATTGTTGATATGAGGAAAAGGATGAGATAAATGTGGAACTTAACAGAGATGGAACCTATAATTAGCCTGTGCTCGTAAGACGGTGCCTACCTAATATAACCATAAAGATTACAGTTTAAAATCACAGGTATATTTCAATAAAATTGTTATTCTCCCAATTAGAGAAAGCATGCCAGTATCAACACTAAAAATCTTAAAATAAATCAGAAATTTTTTCCTAAATCCCAGTCAGCAAGCAGACATCAAATAAAAGGCACAAAAGTCCAACCTAATAATAAGGAATACTAAGACATACTCATGCCTGAACGCAATTACAACTGTACTTCACACAGAACTGGCAGAAGAGGATGGAGGAGAAGAGTGGGAATTTAGTCTTTCTAAAAGGTCACCAAGTATGAATATTTTAAATCCAGGGACTACACAATTCTAAAAGTGAATGCCTACAAGTCAACTAAAAATGTTACCATGGAGCAAACATGACAGTGGGAACCAAAAAGGCCGGTAATAACATTTACGGGTTGAAACTGGGGTTGGGGGTGAGGGTTCCTATTGTAGAAACTGAAAACCAGGTCAGGATAGGCCAAAACATCTCCAGCAGTTACGTTTTAATCTCATAAAGAGAAAGCCAGCAGCTTGCTGCTGCTGCAATCTCCATCACAGATTTTGACATTCTCCTGCCCTCCTTTCCTTCTTTCTTTCTTTATTTTGGGACAGGGTCTGGCTCTGCCACCCAGGCTGGAGGGCAGTGGCGCAATCACAGCTCACTATAACCTCCGCCTCGTGGACTCAAGTCATCCTCCCACCTCAGCTTCGCAAGGAGCTGGGACTACAGGCATGTACCACCACATCCAACTAATTTTTGTGTTTTCTGTACAGATGGGGTCTTACCATATTGCCCAGGTTGGTCGCAAACTCCTGAGCTCAAGTGATCTGCCCACCATGGCTTCCCAAAGTGCTGGGATTATAGGTTTGAGCCACCGTGCCCAGCCAACATCTATCTTTCTAAGATCTAAATGATCTCACTTTCATTCTCTATCCCTGGCCAAACAGAAACAAAGAAAAAATAAAAAATAAAATAAAATAATAAAAATTTGCTCTAGGCAAAATGAAAATAAAATTTAATCTTTCATTTTTAAAGGAAAAGAGACCAATGCTCAGAGTTGATTTTCTTCAAGTTAGGACAAGAAACCAACGCAGCCAGATTCTATAAAGAATGAGGGACCCTACTTAAACAATCATGCCTTCCAATCTTCTCAAATTACTTCAGTTTTAATAAACACACAAACATGTATGTGCTTTACTATAAACCTAACGTGAAGCTACATGTGTTTTAACATCTATTATGTGAGCAGAGGTAACCCAGTTGGTGGAAGAAGCCCAGAAGCCTGGCTCTGCCAGCATCTGGCTGCACCACCTTTGGTAATATTGCGGCTTTCCTCTTCTTACTAGGGACAAATGTAGGAGGCATCCCAATTCTGTAATATTAAAATGTGGAAAGTTACCTGCAGTGGTTTTAAGATGCCACTGATTATAAGCTCCACCTCTACCCAGATGTGAAATGTGAAAAGCTGACAATAGATGAAATGTGGTAGAAACACGTTCTTGCAGAAAGGCAACCAAAAAAATGAGACAAAGGTTGGCTGTGAAGAGGAGGAATTGGAAGAAATGGCTAGTCTGGATATCTGCCTAGGCTGTGGGGCTATTTCCATCTGATTACAAAGCTCCCTCTTCTCTTTGAAAGAGTACCCCTCCTCTTGCTGGCCCTCAAATCTAATTGGTCTTCAGGTCTTATCCTGGAAACAGTCTCCCACAATTACCTCTCTCCAGTCTGTGCTCATGGCTGTGGCTTCAGGTCAGGCCTTTTCAATGCCCTGGCCATCTCTAACAAATCCACACCAATCCACCCTACACTCTAACCTGTCTTTCTGGAGCACAGCACTCAGAATGTCCTCATTGTCATTCAAAAGCTTATTGGTGGTATTCTACCAAACACCTTAGGAGAGGGAGCAGGCCAGGGTGTCAAGGTGATCTAAGCTGGAATGCTTTGTGACCTCAAATCAAATGTCTAAACTCTGGGCCTCTTTCCACCTGTAAAATGGGAATGCTGTAGCATCCATTAATAATAGAAATAAGTCCTCGTGAGGGGCTCAGTGCAAGGTCTGACATGTAATAGCTCAGTAAAAGTTAGCCATTATTATTATTACATCAATAACTTGACTTTCTCGCCTTTTCTTCCACTCCTGCCTCCTAAACCAGCTTCTGCCAATTGTGCTATTTGCTTTTTGCCCAATGATTCCACACTAGCTTACTCTCCAAACTCCCTCTTGCCTAGAATGCATGTCCTCCTATTCCTGCCTATCAACTAAGAGTCCTTTATGAAATATAAGGCTAAATTCTAATTTTAATTCAAGCCAATTTCGTTTAATCCAATCATCCATTCGGTCCTTACAATAGACGCTGTAGCTGACTTCCTGTGTTCTGCAGGTGAAGAACACCCTTCTTAAAGGTGAAGTAGCTAGCTGAGGAGATTTAACTCTACTTCCCTGATTCTGGGATGGGCCTCCAGCTTATTAAATGTCCACTGCTCCAGTTACTGCTTCAAGTAACCAAGGCTTAAGTCAATCACCTTAAGGCATCCTGACCAATTCAGGAGTGCTAGGCCCTGATACATCTAACATGGATAGCTCTGCCATGAAGCTTTATCAGATATAAAGATACAAGTTCCCAGAAATCTGCTTCTGACTCTCTTTTGGTACAAGGTGTAGATTAAATATGTGTATACAGGGCTTAAAGTGTATATTAAATCAGGAAACCCTCTGGAATCACGAACTGTTGTCATTCATCTTTGTATCCAGCCCCTCACATCCATAATCAGTAACTGAGAAGTCAAGGAATTTAAAAAATGAATCGAGTGTGGGCTACAAGGGAACAGATTTTAGATAGATTTAAGAGACAATAAATTGTGAGTCTTGGATGGATTAACAAGAACCTTTAAACACAGGTTAGATTTTTAAGTTATGGAGTAACCGTATTACATAATGGCACAGAGCCCACTGGACAAATAATCCTGGCAGCACGGGGATATATGAAGGAGCAGAGATGTTGCAGGAGACACAGCTACAGGAATTTGGACAAGTCACTTGTCATCTCTAGGCCTTAATCCTAGAAATTCTTTGAGATTTTTTTTTCCACTTTAAAGTTCCGGGATACATGTGTCGAACGTGCAGGTTTGTTACATAGGTATACATGTGCTATGGTGGTTTCTGGCACCTATCAACCCATCATCTAGGTTTTTTTTGAAAGGGAGTCTCACTCTGTCACCCAGGCTGGAGTACAGTGGCACAATCTCGGCTCACTGCAAGCTCCGCCTCCCAGGTTCAGGCCATTCTCCTGCCTCAACCTCCCAAGCAGCTGGGACTACAGGTGCCTGCCACCACACCCGGCTAATTTTTTTTTTTTTTTTTTTTTTTGTTTTTTTTGTGGGGAATGGGTTTCACCACGTTAGCCAGGATGGTCTCGATCTCCTGACCTCCAGATCCTCCCGCCTGGGCCTCCCAAAATGCTGGGATTACAGGCATGAGCCACCGCAACCGGCCCATCATCTAGGTTTTAAGCCCTGCATGCATCAGGTATTTGTCCTAATGCTCTCCCTCCCCATGACAGGCCCGGGTGTGTGATGTTCCCCTCCCTGTGTCCATGTGTTCTCATTGTTCAACTCCCATTTATGAGTGAGAACATGCAGCGTTTGGTTTTCTGTTCCTGTGTTAGTTTCCTGAGGACGATGGTTTCCAGCTTCATCCATGTCCCTGCAAAGGACATGAACTCATTCATTTTTACAGCTGCATAGTATTCCATGGTGTATAAGTGCCACATTTTCTTCATCCAGTCTATCATTGATGGGCATTTGGGTTGGTTCCAAGTCTTTGCTACTGTAAATGGTGCTGCAATAAACATATGTGTGCATGTGTCTTCATAGTACTCCTCAATTCTTAAAAGACAACTAGGGGATAAAACCTCACAGGGGTGTTACAAGAATTACGTGTGGAAAGCAACCATTTAGGTACATGTGTGTACTAATAAGTACCTGACACAGAAAGTATTCAAGGAAAAATTTATTTATGGGTAACTAATGAGAGGATTATCCTTCTGATAACAGAAGAGCTGGCAGGCAAAGAGGAGGAATTAAAAAAAAAATTACAAAATGTTTTAGGAGAGAAGAATGTAGCCAGGAAAGAAACAGGTAAAACTCTCTTTTCACACTCTCTACTAACTACCCACCTAGGCACCAAAGTTACCCTCAAAAAAAGAAAACAGTTTTGCTTTGATTTGTGTAATTCAAGCTGGAAATAAGACACCCAAGGATAGATGCTCACCTCTAGAAGCAGAAAGACAAGCAATGATTATGCAGGGAGCAAAAGAGGAGGTAGTGAAAAAAAAGATTCTTGCAAACATCGAACATCCAAAAATTAAGGTCTGTAACCAAGAAGAAGCTGTTGATTTCAGGGAAGGAGAAGGAAACATTTTCAAACGACCATTTGGCAGACCCAATGCTGGGTTCTCATCTGTATTATCTCTTGAAATCCACAATGATTCTGCCACATAAAACCCCCATTTATAGACAAGGAAATTGAGTCAAGGCGAGGTCAATATCTGAAGTTACAAGATATTTTTCTTGAAAAACTTATCAAATTTTAGTATACCTTCTATTGTCACTTTTCAGCAAAGTTCTGTATTACATTCTGTAACATTACCTATCTGTATCAATAAAATTTTCCCTTTGTCTTCAATTAGAAATAGAAGCGAAAATGCAAAAGCGAAACAGTACAGAAAACTTCTGGCAATAAGGTTAGAATCTAGGGTAAAAATCTAAAAGGAAAATGAGTAACATTTCCGTTTCAAGTGCAGAGTTTTCTGGAGAATCCCAGGCAGTGTCTGAGCTACTAGAAAAGTAACCCGCTTGTCCCAAACCACAGATGGAAGGCTAAAACGTTTGTCCACGGCCATCTAATGCAAAACCGCCTGTCTCCATCTGTAGATTCTGCATCAAATGCTTTTGGCTGAGACGTGCAAGGAAAACAAGTGCAGACCAACAGGTTATCTGCCAAGCGGTTAAGAGAACGAGTTACAAAACCTGACAAGCAACATCAGCTCTTCCGTACAATTCTATGAAGCACTTCCTGCCACGGGTCCCGCTATTTAAAACAAATTAGGCTGCTTGCTCCCCACAAATGCCATCCAGCACCTCTCGGTTCCTCGGTCCAGCTAATAAACCATGCACCGGATTCTTCCGAAAGAGACCTCCCCACCCCACCCCCACACCGCCCCCCCCGCCACTTTGCATAACTTGGCCAAATGCATTCTCCAAATTTGCAATCAAGGAGCTTAATTCACAATTGTGGATGGGGCGGGGGGAACCGCCAAGTGCAAGAACACGGAACGGTTGCCAGATACGGTACAGCAAGAACTCTTGCTTTAGGCATTACTCCCTCCACCCGACGTAGTGGGATGGGAGAGTCTTACTGACGTGGAAACAGTAAAAAGGCACTTTTCCTTACATCTCGCAACACAACACACACTCCAGCTCCCTCAGCCCAGGGCAGAACCGCCCCCGCGCCGCGCGCCTCCCTCGCCGCCAACCGCTCCCGCCTCTCCAGCGATCAGGCTCCCAGAAAGGACCGCCCCGGTCGCCCCCGAGCCCCCGCCCTCTCGCCTTTTCACCAGCCTCATCCCTCCCAGAGTACCGAGGGCTGCCGTTGTCTGGTTTTAATAAAAACTGAAGTGCTCCAGAGCTAGCAGGCTTCCCTCCGAGAGGAGGAGGGAAGGTCCGAAGGGTTAACGGAGGCGGAGAGAACAGGAAAAAAAGGAAAGGCTGGAGGGTCCCCCCAGCGGCGCCCGGTGCCCGCGGACCCTCGCACAGGCTCTTCGAACTCACCCGGGTTTCGCCGCCTCCAAGGAAAGCGCGCTCCCTCCGAGAGCGCTCCCCCGGATCTCCCGCCGCGCGCTCCGGCCGACAGGGCGGGAGGACCCAGGCGGACAGACCCATCCCTCCCGCGTCTGGTCTGGGCACGGTGTCGTGCCCCGCGGCGCCTGTCAGCGCGCACAGGTGCGACCGTAACACAGAGAACGCTCCCGAGCGCCCTGCCTCAGCCTCGGCGTGGGGCGAGCCGCCCGCGCCCGCACCCCTTTCCCCGTGCCCGAGAAGCCGGGCTGTACCCCAGAACCGGCGGAGCTGGAGGCCGCGGGCGAAGCGGGGGCCGCTCCGGCAGCTCTTTCTCGGCACCAGGTCCGAGACCTAACGGCAGTTCTCTCTGACCGCTTGCCGGCCGCGCGCTCGCGCGGGTGTCATGGCCGAGCGGCGGTCCCCGGCGAAGTTTCCCGGAGCTGACGGCTTTACCTTTTAGCCCGAGGGGCGGCAGCAGCTTTGAGCAACAGGAAGGCGACGGCAGCGGCGGCGGCGGCGGGAGCGCGGGTGGCAGTCGGGGCAGAGGAGGATGTAGAAAGAAGCACCGGTGGCTAGGACCCGCCGCGATGGGAAGAGGAAGGCGCCGGCTGTCTACAATCAGAACGTGGGCTGACCGTGACGTCACAATGGCGCGGCCAGCCAATCGGGACCCGAGGGATGAATCAAGCGCTATGATGTCATGCGGCCCCGGAGCCAATCGCGGGACAATAGAACTTTCGTGATTGTAAATTCCAGAATCCGATGCGGTGCAGAGCCTAGGCCGGGGCTGGCCTCCTCGGTTTCACGTGTCTCTGGGAAATTTTTTTCTCCTTTCTTCCTAATAAGCCTGCGTGGAACGCAGAGCCTGCGCAATAGCCCCAGTGAAGTTCTCGATGCCCTGAACTCTGGTTTTTTTACTGCCAGGCGTGGAGGAGTCTGTGGCCGCATTTGGGTGGCAGAAGCCCACCCTCGTTACGGTCTCCTCTATGACTCATGTCATTCTGAAGGGGGATCCACTTCTTGGTTAAAGCTGAAAGGGTTAAATGCCCACGGAGACCGCTGGAGTGAAGGTCTGCAGTTGAACAAGATAAAGCAACAAGAACAAAATGACTCAGAACTGTTATAACCTTAACTCGCTGGCAAAGGATTTACCGTGTATTTTTCTTAGGGATTCTGATTTTTGTTTGGAGGCCACTATCAACTCCATTCCTACTCTAGAAATTATTCTAAAGGATTGTTAAATAAGGAAAGATGGAATAAGTGTCTTTTCAGCTAAGCAAATTTAAGCACTAAAGACAAAAGGGGTTCAGGGCATAAACGGAAAATCCTTGCTGTTTTTCACCGATACTTGGATAATTAAAGACCTTCATTAGCCTTGTAACCTACCGCCTCCCCATTCAAACCCCAGATATTTAGCCTTTCTTCGTGTGCACCTCTTGCTGTATTCTTACTACTCTATGTCCATCCACCTAACAGCTGACCATTTAATGTAGGCAAATTTATTCTTTTTTCTTTTTTGAGACAGAGTCTGGCTCTGTCGCCCAGGCCGGAGTGCAGTGGCACGATGTCAGTTCACTGCACCCTTCACCTCCCGGGTTCAAGCAATCCTCCTGCCTCAGCCTCCCAAGTAGCTGGGATTACAGGCACGCGACACCACGCCCGGCTAATTTTTGCATTTTTAGTAGAGATGAGGTTTCGCCATGTCGGCCAGGCTGGTCTCGAACTCCTGACCTCAGATAATCTGCTCGCCTTGGCTTCCCAAAGTGCTGGGATTACAGGCGTTAGCCATCGAGCCTGGCCCGCAAACTTATTCTTTTACATGTTTGCAATGTAATGTTTATCACGTGCCAGCTGTGTTCCAGGCAGTGGGCTATTGCAATAGGAATGCAAGTATACAAACCATGTACAAATTAAGTAAATTAAACATATACAAATAATCCAGATTGTCAGTTGCCATTCAGCTCCACAAACACTGAATGGCTTCAATTTGCTAGATACTATGTTAGGTATTTGAAATCTAAAACCTTCAAAGACTTCTTGGGCCTGGAAAATGATACAGTCAGGAAGCAACTACAATGCAGAGTGGTAAATGCTGCTATGAACATCAAGGGGCACGCAGAAAGCATATGCTGATGGCATAGACGATTTTGGTGAGATATCTCCTCCATTCCTCACTCTTCTGCCAGTAGTAGCCCAAGGCCAGGGCTCATCTCTGTCATCCCATCTAAGTTTTGCCTTTCCAGGTTTTAAAAGTTTCTAATTTAACTTGAGATTCCAAAAATCTTGTTTTACACTACACTTGTGTTGTGCTTACCCATCAATAAAATGTTTTAAGCCCATTTGACCAAAATATCTTTATTTTAAATTCAGGCTTATATAACTGTCAAGCTATGCATTAAATATCAAGTGATTTTTCTCATTATGTGATTAAGTATGACGTTTTACTGTTTCTTCCCATCCCCAAAAGGCTGCCTTTTTACACAGTTCTTTGTTGACGTGTTTCTTGGTTTCCATTATAGCATCACCACCCTGTATTGTGGTTGCTTTCTGATGGCATCATCTCAGTCAATCCCTGGGGTGTATGTACCCTACTTTAAAGACCACCACTTTAGGTTGTAAATTCCGTTGAAGGGGAAAACATGTTGAATTTTGCTCCTTATTGATCTGTAGATTTTAGTACAATCCCTGGCACATAAGAGCTCAATAAATATGTTTTAGATGAGGGAATCTGTGAACTCTTATTCCCCCTCGCCATCACCGTCCCTTTTCAGCTCCAGAGTTCCAATCCTCTATCAGATAGTCACATCCCAAGATTATTAGATTATTAACTCCTCTCAAACATGTTGGTAAGGTCATGTTCTCATTAGTTCTCCAGCCAGAGACTTAGAGTTCCCAGTACACATATATATACACAGATGTATTATTTTACATATTACAATGTAATGTTTATCATGTGTCATATGTCTCTGGGGGAAGCTTCCTCCCACCCTAACAATTACTTCATATTTCTGCATCATTGCACTCATGAGTAAAGCTGTAAGAAAAATAGTGGAGCCGAAATGACTCCCCAACTTAACTGTGGGATTTTTTTCCAAATAAATCAAAAGAATCCCTAGGATCCAATGCCAGGCTTACTAAATAACAGGGTTCAAGGAACCTGTTTTAGGTAGCATCAGAATCAGATTCCTGGCCAACTGGGTTCTGGAAACTGTGCTGAAGCCATCCTTGCCCTTTTAACCCAGCTATCCAACAATGTGAGTCCAGATAAGGTACAGTTAACAAAACCCTGTAACTATTACCTGTTTCTTCATGGCATCCACATGGTAGTCCCCCAAGAAATGATTGTTGAATTATCTTTATTCAATAGCTAACTATTAATATTTTCTTCTTTCTCCTTCATTTATTTATTTATTTTTGAGATGGAGTTTCAGTCTTGTTGCCCAGGCTGGAGTGCCATGGCACAATCTTGGCTCACTGCAACCTCCACCTCCCAGGTTCAAGCGATTCTCCTGCCTCAGCCTCTCGAGTAGCTGGGAGCACCCACCACCACACCTGGCTAATTTTTTTGTATTTTTAGTAGAGATGGAGTTTCACCATGTTGGCCAGGCTGGTCTTGAACTCCTGACCTCAGGTGATCCACCCACCTCGGCCTCCCAAAGTGCTGGGATTACAGGCATGAGCCACTGTGCCTGGCCTTCTATTTGTTTTTAAATTCTAGTAACATTTTTCCTTTTGCTCTTAGTTTTCATAATTGAGCTCAGATCTCCTCAAATCACACACTTCTAAGTGTATTAGAAGGTTGCACCAGTATTGCTTTTGAAAAGGAAAGTATTTAACATCCTAGGCAATTTGTTTTTATAGTTATAGCAGCTGCAGTTGAATTAAAAAATACAATTGGAACTTTCATTAGAATACAATTCTGAGTAGTGAAACTTGTTTCATTAGGAAATATTTGCATGACATAATGAAACATATCCTTTCAGAAAAGATATAAGCCAATGTTTGCTTCTAGACGTGTCAAAGTTGACTAAAATATAGGCCAAGTGACCGCTATTTTATGCTAAAGATGACACTGCAGTCTCTGTTGGTTCCTACATTCCCACTCTTCCGCTGCCAATTTTTTTTTTTTCTGTTCTAATTTGTGTTTTCTGTTATCTTGCTGCCCAGAATTCCCACAGGCCTGGCTTGTCTTTGTTGAAGGCAGAGGTAGATTAAAGGCAGTTTCTTGTCCTCCTCAGACCTTGGAGTCAGTTCCATACTTCTATTGTTACTTTGCTGTTCCTTCTCTTCATTGCTGTTCAACATATGTACTGCAGTTTATCTCTATCCTTGTCCTTGAGTGTTCATCTTGATGAATATGAACTACTTGAAGACACTGCCCATGCCTGGTCTGCTATGTTGTTTTCTTAATGGCTAGCAGAATTTCTGGCAAATCACAAATTTTCATAAATATTTGATTAATGAATGAACAATTTGTACAATTTGTGGATTCTCTAGCTTTTTCTTCTCCAATTCCTTTTACCCTCATTAGTACTCTCTCCATGAGTGACTGGGCGATGAAAGAGATCTGCATTCTTGGTCTTCTGTATCCACATTTGCTTTGCAGGTAATATCATCCCCTTTCATGCATTTGGATTTCGTTTATTGTCTGCTGACTCTCAAATGTATTTCTCCAGCCCACACATTTTCCCTGAATTCCAGACTTATACATTTAACTACCTATTAATGACTTCTCTAAATGAGATATATTCGTAAATGAGATATCCAAAAGACATCTCAAATTAAGCATAACAAAAAAATGAACTCTTAACTGGCCCTCAAACCTGATCTTCCCACAGTAGTCCCCAGATTTGTAAATGACAATTCTATGGACCCAGTTTCTCAGATCAGACACCTTAGAGTTGCCTTTAGCTCCTCTTTTTTTCTACCTACTACATCCAATGCATCAGCAACACCCTACTACTTGACCTTGGAAACATATCCAGAATGTGTTTGCTTTTTACCATCTCTACCATGACCACCTGGTTTAAGTCACTATCATCCATTGCCTAGAATGTTGTAATGGTCTCTTAACCAGACCTCTACTTCTGCCTTTGCTGCCTATAGTCTATTCTCAAAGCAGGTGCCAGAGTGATCCTTTTAAAGCAAAAGCCAAATCATGTCACGTGTATGCTCAATGTCATCTAGCAACTTCTCATCTCCCTGAGAGTAAAAGTCAAAATCTTTTCAATGGCCTGTAAGATCCTTCATGATTTTGCACCTTGCCATTTCTCTGACCTTCAACAGGTACTCTGTTTCCCACCCACAATAACCTCAAGAAATATCTTGAGCATACCAAGCACTAGACTGCCTCAGGGCCTTTGCATTTACTCTTTCCCTCATGCCTAGAATGATCTAACCCAGAAATCTCCAAGACTTTCATCCTTGCTTCATGCTGGTTGCTACATCACTGTCATTTTCTCAGAGAGTTCCCCTGGATCACTCCCTTTAAATTTGCAACACTTCCCTCCCTGCCTCTCACACTCTGGAATACTTTATGTTTCTCCTTAGCACTTAACACTCGCATACTATATTTACTTTTTAATATTTGTGTGTTATCCCCACAGCCCCATAAGCTCACTGAGAACACAGAATTTGTTCTCTTCACCACTGTTTCCCCAGCACTTAGAACACTGCCTGGCACTTGGTAGGAGCTCAATAAATATTTATTGAATTGGTAGAGGAACAAATGAATTAATGTAAAATTGAAATGCAAGTCAATAATATATGTTTTACTAGGTATCATTTGGCCAAAATTAAGTCAAAGAGAAAGAAAACACTAATTACAATAGTTTTAAAATATTATCTATGATTATAATTTTCTGTTCCCTGTTACAGTAGATGTAATAAATTTGTCATTTTGCCTTTCTAAAATTTTAAAATCTGAAAATTAACATGCTCCAAAGGAATATTTAACATTTTAAAAGTGCTATAAAGAAAGAAGACTGTAATTGTAGTTTTAATGAAAAAGAAACATTATTTGGTCTTAAATCGCAATGAATTTGGGATATCTTACACTTTCTATGCATGCATCAGTTATCTTGAATATCAAGCACTTTCTCTTGAAATAAAAACTGTTAGATTTATTTCAATGATGAATCCAGTTTTGTAACAATTCTTTCCCTTATGCTTTCAACGTTATAATGAGACAAGCAAATTGAGCCACAGAAGAGTTAAGTGACATGACCAAGGCTGCACAGTCAGTTAGTGCAGAATTAGGATTTACATTAAAGTCTCAGTTCTCCCTTTCCAACTTGGACCCAGCAGAACGGCTCCCACAAAGAAGGGTGGCGAGAAGAAAAAGGGCCATTCTGCCATCAACGAGGTGGTGACCTGAGAATACACCATCAACACTCACAAGCGCATCCATGGAATGGGCTTCAAGAAGCATGCCCTGCGGGCACTCAAAGAGATTCAGAAATTTGCCATGAAGGAGATGGGAACTCCAGATGCGCACATTGATAGCAGGCTCAACAAAGCTGTCTGGGCCAAAGGAATAAGGAATGTCCCATACCGAATCCGTGTGTGGTTGTCCAGAAAATGTAATGAAAATGAAGATTCACCAAATAAGCTCTATACTTTGGTTACCTATGTACCTGTTACCACTTTCAAAAATCTACAGATAGTCAATGTGGATGAGAACTAATCACTGATCATCAAATACATCAAATAAAGTTATACAATTGCAAAAAAAAGATTCTCAGTTCTCAACTTCTTCATATGCTAAAATATGCTGAAGATAAGGTAAGATTTTAATCTAAGATAGATAGTCAATGTGTCTTTGCTGGTTATTAAAAGATACATTTCACAATTGATTTATTTTATTCTGTAACATATTAAATAGCTAAAGATTTCCAGGATGTAAACAAAAGTATAAGATAAATAAGCTTTTAACCAAAAAACTAGTTGTGAACAACTGACAAAAAACAGCAATGTGGTTTCTATTGTTAAGGAGCATGTTCTTGTTAAGTAGTATGTTCTGAAAGTGCTCTATGAGATTTTTTGGAGCTGGTGATACAGTACAGAATATGCTTGGTGCTAATTCTATCTTTTGTAAAACAAAAGTTTTTTAAAACTTAGCCATAAGTGAATTAGTCATTCTAAGTTATGTGATGTTTTAGTTGTCAGTATAATGTGTCATAAAAGGCCTTGCTTTTGTCTACCTGCAATATCAGACATGATTTTGCATGTCAAAAACTGGTAGTACAATTTATTTTCACAGCCTCAGATTCAGTTTTTGCCAAGAGTGAATGTGGCATGTTAAGACTCAAGTGAAATTCTACAAGTTTGTGTTGCAGTTTAATTATTTTTGAAAACTATTTCTTGACCTTTGATTGTAAAGCACTTTTTTCTTCCCAAATTCAAGTTTGTGTCAAGTTCACTCAGTCAATACTCTTTTGAGTTAAATAGCATTGCAGTGTTGCCTTCTAATCTGAATGGTTAAATGACATGCTTTGACTGTTAAAGTCTTCTCTATAAGATGTATTTCAATAGAAAGAATTAGGGTATAAAACGTAAACGTTTTCGAATACCCTATGAGCATAAAATCGGGACAATTTTAGATGGTTTAAAGTCTAGAAAATACAGAATGATGCATAAGATTAACTACTTTTTTTTTTTCCTGAGATATGTTGTCATTCTGTCATCCAAACTGTAGTGCAGTGGCACCATTTTGGCTCACTGTAGCCTCCAACCTCCAGGCTCAAGTGATCCTCCCACCTCAGCCTCTCGAATAGCTGGCAGCACAGGGGTATTCCATTATGCCCAGCTATTTTGTGTGTGTGTGTGTGTGTGTGTTTAGTAGAAAATGTTTGCAAGGCTAGTCTCAAACTCCTGAGGTCAAGGGATCCACCTGCCTCGCCCTCCCAAAGTGCTGGGATTATAGGCCTGAGTTACGCCTGGCCAACTTCTACTGAGTTTGTTGTTGCTCGTTTGTTTGTTCATTTGTTTGTTTGTTTTGAGACCAAGTCTCACTCTGTTGCCCAGGCTGGAGTGCAATGCTGTGATCTCAGCTCACTGTAACCCACACCTCCCGGGTTCAAGTGATTCTTGTGCCTCAGCCTCCCGAGTAGCTGGGACTACAGGTGTGAGCCACCACGCCTTGCTAATTTTTGTATTTCTAGTAGAGATGGGATTTCACCATGTTGGCCAGACTGGTCTCCAACTCCTGATCTCAGGTAATCTGCCCGCCTCAGCCTCCAAAAGTGCTGGGATTACAGGCGTAAGCCACCATGCCTGGCTTTTACTGAGTCTTAATCTAAACATAATCTTTTCATTTTTCTCTTCACTTCCCCTGACCTCTTTTACTTCCTTGAATGTGACGTAGACCAAAATGTTCCCTCCTTCTTTCCCCATGACCAAAGCATTCTGTGCAGGCTTTTTATCATTTATAATATTAATATTGTAATTGTTTGCTTATTACCTCTCCTTCCTAAGTCAAATGAAGAATATGTGTCATTCATCTTTGCACCTCTAGCAGGCTGTGACAGGTACATAGTAGGCATTCAATAAGCGTTTATTGAGCTAGAATTTCAGAAGACCATTTACTTTCCTCATGATAAAGATAGCTAATAAGACACAGGTTGTTTCAGGATGTGCAAGAAAAAACACTGGAGCCCCCAATTCATATCACAGTTTATTGTACTTTAATGACAAGTAGGCAGATTCTGACATGGCTCCCAATAATCTTTGCCACCTGATAGTCATGTTGGTGGGTTGGACCTAGTAACTTGTTCCTAACAGATAGAACATGGCAAAAATGGTGGAATGTCACCTCCTAGATTGTTAGAAAAGACGGTGTGACCTCTATCTTATTGGCACTCCCTCTGTAAGTTCTTGGCTTTGCGTACTTTGATGAAGGAAGGTGCTATGGAACTGTCTACATGTCAAGGAACTAAGGTTGGTCTCCTGTCCACAGGGAGCTGGGAACTGAGATTCTGAATCTAACAGCCCTTGAGGAACTAATCCTGCCAATCACCACATGAGTGAACTTGGAAGTGGATCCTTCCCTGGAAAAGTCTTGAGATTACTCCGGGCCCAGTGGATATCTTGAGGTAGAGAACCCTGCTAAGGCAAACAATGCCCCAGTTCCTCATCTGCAGAAAGTTTGAGGCAAAAAATGTTGTTCCAAACCACTAGATTTTGGGATAATCTGTAATGTAGGGATAGATAATACTTTTTAAAACAGAATCAGACAAAGACAAATTGAAATAAAGTTTATTTACTTTACTTATCAAAACAATCAAGGTATGCCTAGTGTTTGATAACTAGGTCAATATACCGGTCACAAGAATGTACCTTTCCCAAAATGGTTTTCTCATATCATGAAAAACATATACACATATGGGTATAGGTTGCCCAATTTCAAAAAGAAGAGGTCAAGGCAGGCAACTTTGAAAACAAATTAAGCTGCTTCTTCACTGATTAGGGAACTTACTGGTAAGGAAACGTCATTCCTCAACCCATGTCCCCCAAATATCAGTAAACATTTTCTCAATTCGGGGATAGTCAAGTGCCTCAATTTCTCACTTCATTAATTATTTTGAATTAAGGTACTGTAGCTTACTATAACACAAACCAAAACACAGACATTATATGGGGAGGAGAATGCATTGAACTTTCATTCACTAATGGGTAGACCCAATTAGTTTATTAGATCAGCCAAGCAAGGAGTAACTAGACTCTGAAAGTCTGAAAGCCTGGAAAATTGTGTTGTGGTTAAGAAAAATTCCCACAGAGTAGGGATAAAGTGGGGCACAGTAAATGCATAGAACAGGCATAAAAAGACAGAATTACTTTTCAGAAAACATTCATTCATGAATGAATTCACTTGTTAAATTACCCTCCGCACATAGCGAGAAATCTGGAAGTCAGTGGATGCTAAGTACATATTTACTGACTATTCTCTGGGGACTTGGTATGTGCTAGGAATTGAGGTGATAAAACTTTTTACTAATATATGGTAAACGGCGATGTGCCTTAGGAAGTGCAAAAAACGTGCTATGGGAATCCAGATGTCAAAGAGGATGAGGAAAAGGCATTGTAGCAGTAAGGCCTTTGCAAAGGCTGTATACCCTCTCCTTAAAACTGCTCACCTCTCCCCTTCCCAGTCTCAATTGAGAAGTCATCGTTTTAAAACGATGGGTCTTTCCCACACCTGGTTAAAATCAGTTTCTCCCCTATTTCCTCTTCCTCAGCCATTACTTTACTTTGTCCACAGCACTTAGCACAATCCGTAATTGTTTTGCTTACTTATTTTTACCTCCTACCTTCCCTATTACACTTCAGGATGGCAGAAACAAGTTTGCCTTGTCACTGGGGTATGCCGGGCATAAAGCGTGCGCACATTTTTTTTTTTCTTCCTGTTTTTAGAGAGAGGGTCTCGCTCTGTCGCCCAAGCTGGAGAGCAGTGGCGCGATCGCCGCTCACTGCAGCCTCGAAGTCCCGGGCTCAAGCGATTCTCCTCCTTGGCCTCCCAAAGCGCTGGGATCAGGGGTGTGAGCCACCTGGCCTGAGTGACTCAATCTAAAATATAGAGTCAAAAAGGGGTGCTAGTGTAGGGACAGAAGAAAAACGGTGTCCAGACATGAATTCCAGTCAAAGGAGCCAGGCCTTCTTGGCACGTCGCGCTCCGAGAACCCGGTAGGGATCCACAAAGGCGGGGACGCCCTTTGTCGCCGGCCTGAGGAGCAGGCGTGGTTTCCCTTTGCAATCCCTTCCCCCAGTGTGGACTGCAGGCCCTTGGGGGCCACCATCACTTCTGGGTTCCCGGAACGCGGTGGGCACACTCGCGCCAGGCGCGGGTACCAGGGCCTGCCCGGGGCCCCCTCCTCCACTCGCGCGGCGTGGGGACCGTTAACTGCCAGTGGCTTAGGGCGGTGCCGCCATCACCCCAGCGGAACTCGCCCGCCCTGCGCCACTCGGCTCCTCTGGCCCGCCCCGCGCCCTCAGCGGCCCCGCCCCGCTCCCCCGCGGCGGTCACCCCATTCATCCTGCGGCCGCACCCACCAATCACCTCGCACCAACAGCGCCGCATCTGGCGATGGGGCGGGGCCTCGCGAGGCGCGCTCGCCCCCTCCCCTCCTTGAGCTCGCGCCCGGGCCGGGTCATTCCCGGGCAATGACCAGACCTCGTCCCCGCGCTGACCCTGCCTGGGGACGTCGGGTGGGGGCGGAGGAGGCACTGAGCTAGGGAGAGGAGAGTTGTGCGGCCCGGACCACGCAGCCTTGGGATCGGAGGGTGGTCCAGGCCTTGAGGGAAGAATGGAAGGCGGTCTTGACTCCGGTGCTCCCACGCCCTTCAGATCCAGAGCCCAGAGCGTCCAGGCTGGAGCTTTGGACGTTCAGAGTCCCGAGACGCGCGAGTGGGTGGAACCGCGTGGGGCGGGAGAAGAGGGGGAGATTGGGCAGCAAGAAAACGGTCCCCGTAGGCAGTTCAGCCTAAACCTGGAGGTGGAGAAGGGCCTCTGGAGAGAAGCCTTAAATCGTTACTCATCTTTCACTGTCTTTTATAATCGTGAATGAGCCCTCCGTTGTAGACAGTTAATGCGTGTCCAGGATCCCCGAGAGTGGGGGTAAAACAATAAAAGACTGCTCCTGTTGTGATTAAAATTATATTTGCTTTTGTATCCTCATAAGTTTCATGATATTGAAAATGTTTCTTGTTATATTTCATAAATGAACTTTTAAAAAAATTCTGAGATATCTTCCAAAAAGTATCACTCACCAGGGAAGATAAGAAGAGGAAACCTAGTGGCTTTTCTGTTGACTCCAAAGGTTACTCCCGCCTTTCCTACCCCAAAAAAGCAAAAAACAAAAAAAGGCTGGGCGTGGTGGCTCACACCTGTAATCCCAGCACTTTGGGAGGCCGCGGCAAGCGGATCACGAGGTCAGGAGATTGAGACCATCCTGGCTAACACAGTGAAACCCCGTCTGTACTAAAAATACAAAAAAATTAGCCGGGCGTGGTGGCGGGCTCCTGTAGTCCCAGCTACTTGGGAGGCTGAGGCAGGAGAATGGCGTGAACCCGGGAGGTGGAGCTTGCAGTGAGCCAAGATCGAGCCACTCCTCTCCAGCCTGGGCCACAAAGCAAGAGACTCTCTCTCAAACCAAACCAAACCAAACCAAACAAAACAAAACAACGAGAAAAACCCTTAAAGGCACAGAAAGCAATTTGGCTTGATTGTAATTTTTTGCTAGATATTTTTGCTTCTCACTTAATCCTTTTAACGAGTCTGTAGGAAAAGATGGGTATGACCACCAGTTGCAGATGTTGAAACAGGTTGAGATTCATCTGGCCAAGGTCATAGTTTGTGAGAAAGTGTGGGCCTGTCACCGGTAGAAGGTCGTGACTGCAGGTTGTCCTGGTTCTTGACATTTTGAACAAATAATTGAACAAAGCGCCCAGCAAAGCAAAGAAAGAATGAAGCATCGAAAGAACGAAAGCAGGGATTTATTGAAAACTAAAGTACACTCCACAGTGTGGGAGCTACGGGTGCAGGGGCTCAAGGACCCGAATACAGAATCTTCTTGGGTTCAAATATGCTCTAGAGGTTTGTTTCCCTTTGGCCACTTCATGCTCACCTCATGTAAATGAAGTGGTAGCCCGCAATCAGTCTGACTGGTTGTGGATGACAACCTTTCAGAGGCTGGAGTGGAGTTACAGAGTTCCAAAGGATGACTGGACCCGCAATCGGTCTGATTTGTTGCCGACCTCCAATTTTCCGTCTGCCGGGCAGAAAAGGTCAAGGGGAGTAACCGCCGGTCCTTTTGTTACTTCGGCGTGGAAAGTTAGGGTTTTCTTTCTTTCTTTCTTTCTTTCTTTCTTTCTTTCTTTCTTTCTTTCTTTCTTTCTTTCTTTCTTTCTTTCTTTCTTTCTTTCTT
>NW_016819100.1:592423-607785 GCF_001698545.2 Rhinopithecus bieti
TTCCTTCCTTCCTTCCTTCCTTCCTTCCTTCCTTCCTTCCTTCCTTCTTTCTTTCTTTCTTTCTTCTTTTTTTTTGACGAAAGTCTCACTCTGTCACCCAAGCTGGAGTGTGCAGTGGTAAAATCTCCACTCACTGCAACCTCCGCTTCCTGGATTCCAGCGATTCTCCTGCCTCAGCCTCCCGAGTAGCGAGGACTACAGGTGCACGTCACCAAGCCCGGCTCATTTTTGTATTTTCAGTAGAGATGGGGTTTCACCATGTTGGCCAGGCTGATCTCGAGCTCCTGACCTCGTGATCCGCCCACCTTGGCCTCCCAAAGTGCTGGGATTATAGGCGTGAGTCACAGCACCCGGCCTCCTTTCAATTTAGTTCTAGAAAGTTGGTGTGAAACAGCTTTAGGTTCCCTGCCTCCAGATCCTATTCTGCTGCCTCAGGCCCTTTCCCTACTTCTTTCCCTTAGATCATGACATTTCAACCCACAATAAATGGAAGGTGAAAAGGAATCTAATGATTTTGGAGTCCTTAACTAAAAACTTCATCTAGCCAAGTACTAGCACCTCTTGGAGATGGGTTGTGTTTTTTGAGAACTCTGTTAAGTACATAATTTTCATGCCAGTATTATGAAAGGTAGAAGGAGAATTCCTTGAGATTCTAAAGTGCCAGACCACATGAGTTGATGATGACTTTTGTAACCCTAGGCTGACCTGAAACGAAACAAGACCTCTTTTGGTTGCTAGGTATTGCCTGCTAGGATGCTGGAGGGCTGCCCAGGTCTTGTTCAGAGACTTCAGTCTTTGTGACAAGCAGAGTATAGAGCAGTTAGATTAAAGACTGAGTTAATTAGGTCATAGACAGCTTTTTGATGAGCGGAGAGCAGCAAACTATGATGGGACTTTTTAGCTCAATCTGGTTTAACAGATGAGCCAAGTGTATCCACTCCATGCTCCATGCTGTGGGCACACAACGATGACTGAGAAATCTTTTCTGCCCACAGGAAAAGGTTACAGTTGGGGTAGGGTGCATCAGTGAGTCAAGTCTATGAATAACTAGTAAAGGAAGGCAGCACATAAAGTAACAATGTAAGTAAGTACAAAGTAATAATTATGGTGGATGCAATGAGTTTTGACAGAGCAATTGAGGTCAAAATTCAAAGCAAAGAAAGGAGATCCCTTTAGGCTGCAAGTTGAGGATTTAGAACTTTTCTGCATCAAGCTGCCAGAGTGGCCTTTAAAAAGAAATGCCAATCCCAAATCCTTAAACAACCTTTAATAGCTTTCCCATTGCACTTGGTACAAAATCCCAAATCATTGCTATGGCCTAAAGACCTGCCTGAACTGGGTTCTTGCTTACCTGCCCAGCCTCACTGGCACCACTCTCTACACTTGCACCATACTGTTCCTCTCTGTGAGTTTCTCTCATCTATGACTTTTATGCATGCTGTTCTCTCTGCCCAGTCACTTTACCACCCTGCCCCACTTTTGTACCCCTTTATCCAGCTCATCTGTCCTCCTATCTTGCCTTCAAATTACTTCCTCTGAGAAGCTTCCCTTCAGAATAAGGTCCACTATCATCAGATCCTTTGCTTTGTTCCCCATATACTTATCAAAATGTGTAAGATACTGTTATTTGTGTGATTATTGATTACCTCTTTAAATCCACCTGTTCCATAATGACACTCTTTCCCCATAGGGCATATAACAATTTATAATATATATTTATTTATGCAGTTATCTATGTTTATGTCTGCTGGCCCCACCTGTTTTTTGGCTATATGCAGACATCGTTTCATTTCCCATTATTCCAGTGTTTAGCACAATGCTTGGCATATGGTCAATGCTTGATAAATACTTGTCAAATGAATGTGCCAGATCAGTCGGTCTAAGACACATGCTGAGGAATAGTGGGGAACAGGCTGAGTAAAGTAGGATGGAGCCAGATTGTGAGGGGCCAGACAGAGGCTTTTCTCTTTTTCTTTTCTCTTCTCTTCTCTTCTCTTCTCTTCTCTTGTCTTCTCTTTCTCTTCTCTTCTTTCTCTTCTCTTCCTTCTCTTCTCTTCTTTTCTCTTCTCTTCTCCTTCCTTCCTCCCTCCCTCCCTTCCTCCCTCCCTCCTCTCCCCCCCCCCCGCCCCCCCCCCCCTCCCCCATCTCTCTCTTCTTCTTCTCTCTCTTTCTTTCTTTCTTTCTTCTTTCTTTCTTTCTTTCTTTCTTTCTTTTCTTTCTTTCTTCTTTCTTTCTTTCTAGGTATGGGGCTCACCGTGTTGTGTAGGCTAATCTCAAACTCCTGGACTCAAAATATTCCTCCTGCCTTGGCCTCTCAAAGGGCTGGAATTACAGGCATAAGCCACTGCACCCAGCTCAGACAGAGTGTTTTCTACCCAATTGGTTAGACCTGAGCTGTTCATACAGAAGCCACTAGCCCCACATGCAGCTACTGAGCACTTGAAATGTAGCTAAGGACTGAGGAATGGAATTTTACATTTTATTTAATTTTAATTAATTTACATGTTCTAACTTAGGTATGTGAATCTACTTTTTCAAGTATAATTTTATGAAATCAAAATACAGATCAAGTGTTTCTGGTGCAAATTTAGTATCTGAATTGAGAAGTACTATAAATACACTGAAATTTGAGACCTTAGGGAAAAAAATGTAAAACATCTTGTAATTGTTTCTGTTAATTATATGTTGACATGGTAATAGTTTGGATATATTGGGTTAAGTACAATATATTTTTACATTACTTTTACTTATTCTAAGTGTATACCCAAAATAATTGAAAGCTGGCACTCAAATAAATACTGGTACAGTAATGTTCATGGTCACATTTTTCATAATAGCCCAAAGGTGGTAATACTCAAATGTCCGTTAACAGCTGAATAGATGTATTAGTCTGTTTTCACACTGCTATAAAGCACTGCCTGAGACTGAGTAATATGTAAAGGAAACAGGTTTAATCAACTCACAGTTCTGCATGACTGGGGAAGCCTCAGGATACTTACAATCATGGCAGAAGGCAAAGGAGAAGCAAGGCACGTCTCACATGGCAGCAAGAGAGAGAGAGAGCAAAGGAGGGGAAGTGCCACACTTTAAAACCACGAGATCTCATGAGAACTCACTATCATGAGAACAGCATGGGAGAAACTGCCCCTATGATACAATCACCTTCCATCAGGTCCCTCCCTTGACATGTGGGGGCTACAATTTGAGATGAGATTTGAGTGGAGACACAGAGCCAAACTATGTTATTCCACCCCTGACTCTTCCCAAATCTCATGTACTTTTCACATTTCAAAACCAATTATACCTCCCAACAGCCCCTCAAAGTCTTAACTCATTCCAGCATTAACTCAAAAGTTCAAGTCCAAAGACTCATCTGAGACAAGACAAGTCCCTTCTGCTTATGAGCCTGTGAAATGAAAAGCAAGTTAGCTACTTTCAAGGTACAATGGGGGTACAGGCGTCGAGTAAATGTTCCCATTCCAAATGGGAAAAAATTGGCAGAAACAAAGGGGCCACGGACCCCATACAAGTCTGAAACCCAGCAGGACATTCATTAAATCTTAAAGTTCCAAAATAATCTCTTTTGACTCCATGTCTTACATCCAGGGCATGCTGATGCAAGGGGTGGGCACCCAAGGCCTTGGGCAACTCCACTCCTGTGGCTCTGCAGGGTACAGCCCTCCTTCTGACTGCTTTTGTGGGCTGGCATTGAGTGCCTGTGGCTTTTCCAAGCACATGGTGCAGGCTACTTGTGGATCTACCATTCTGGGTTCTGGAGGGCGGTGGCCCTCTTCTCACAGCTCCACTAGGCAGTGCCCCAGTGGGAACTGTGTGTGGGGTCTCCAACCCCACATTTCCTTCCTACATTACCCTAGTAGAGGTTCTCCATGAGGGCTCTGCCCCTGCAACAGACTTCTGCCTAGACATTCAGGTATTTCCATATATCCCCTGAAATCTAGGTGGAGGCCCCTAAAGCTCAATTCTTAGCTTCTACATGCCAGCAGGCCCACCCAACTTCATATGGAAGCTGCCAAGTCTTGGGACTTGCATCCTCTGGAGCAATGGCCCAAGCTGTACCTTGGCCCCTTGTAGTGATGGCTAGAGCTGGAGTGGCTGGGATGCAGAGCACCAAGTCCTGAGGCTATACAGAGCAGCAGGGCCCTGGGCTTGGCCCATCAAACCATTCTTCCCTCCTAGGCCTCTGGGCCTGTGATGGGAGGGGCTGCTGCAAAGATCTCTGACATGCCCTGGACACATTTTCCCCATTCTCTTGGCTATTCACATTCAGCTGCTTGTTACTTATGCAAATTCTGCAGCTTGTTTGAATTTCTCCACAGAAAATGGGTTTTTCTATTCTACCGCATGGTAAGGTTGAAAATTTCCAAACTTTTATGCTCTGCTTTCCTCTCTCTCTCTTTTTTTTTTTTGAAATGGAATTTCACTCTTGTTGCCCAAGCTGGAGTGCAATGGCACAATTTTGGATCACTGCAACCTCCGCCTACCAGGTTCAGGCAATTCTCCTGCCTCAGCCTCCCAAGTAGCTGGGATTACAGGTGTGTGCCACCACACCTGGCTAATCTTTTGTATTTTTAGTAGAAACAGGGTTTCACCATGTTAACCAGGCTGGTCTCAAACTCCTGACCTCAGGTAATCTGTCCACCTCGGCCTCCCAAAGTGCTGGGATTACAGGCATGAGCCACTGTGCCTGGCCTCTGCCTCTCTTTTAAACATAAGTTTCAATTTCAGACAATCTCTTTGTGAATGTGTATGACTGAATGCTTTCAGAATCAGAAAGGTCACCTCTTGAATGCTTTGCTGCTTAAAAATTTCTCCTGCCAGATACCCTAAATCATCTCTCTCAAGTTCAAAGTTCCACAGATCTCTGGGGCAGGAGTAAAATTCTACCAGTCTCTTTACTAAAGCATAGCAAGAGTGATCTTTACTCTAGTTCCCAATCCGTTCATAATCTCCATCTGAGACCACCTCAGCCTGGGCTTCATTGTACATATCACTATCAGCATTTTGGTCAAAACCATTCAACAAGTCTCTAGAAAGCTTCAAGCTTTCCTTCATCTTCCTGTCTTCTGAGTCATCCAAACTGTCCCAACCTCTGACCATCGCCCAGTTCCAAAGTCACTTCCACATTTTGAGATATCTTTATAGCAGTACTCCACTTCTGATACAAATTTTCTGTATTAGTCTATTTTCTTTTTTTTTTCTTTTTTTTTTTGAGAGAGAGTCTTGCTCTGTCACCCAGGCTGGAGTGCAGTGGCGCAATCTCGGCTCACTGCAAGCTCCATCTCCCATGTTAATGCCATTCTCCTGCCTCAGCCTCCCGAGTAGCTGGAAAATATAGGTGCCCACCACCACACCCGGCTAATTCTTTGTATTTTTAGTAGAGACAGGGTTTCACCATGTTAGTCAGGATGATCTTGATCTCCTGACCTTATGATCCACCCGCCCACCTCAGCCTCCCAAAGTGCTGGGATTACAGGAGTGAGCCACTGCGCCTGGCCTGTATTAATCTATTTTCATACTGCTATAAAGAACTGTCTGAGACTGGGTAATTTATCAAGCAAAGAGGCTTAATTGATTCATAGTTCTGCATGGCTAGGGAGCCCTCATGAAACTTAAAATCATGGCAAAAGGTGAATAGGAAGCAAGGCACGTCTTACATGGCAGCAGGAGTGAGCAAGAGAGAGAGAGAGAGTGTGTGTGTAAAGGGGGGAAGTGCCACACTTTTAAACCATCAGATCTCATGAGAACTTACTCACTATCACAAGAACAGCATGAGGGAACCACCCTCATGATCCAATCATCTCCTACCAAGTCCCTCCCTTGACACGTGGGGATTCGAGATGAGACTTGGGTAGAGACACAGAGTCAAACCATATCAGTGGATAAACAAAATGGGTAAATATATAATGGCATATTATTCAGCCTTAAAAAGGAATGAAATTCTGACAAATGTTGCAACATGATGAACCTTGAAAACATTAAGTGAAATAAGCCAGATGCAAAAGATCACGTATTGTGATTCCACTTATATGAAGAACCTAGATAAGCAAATTTGTGGAACCAGAAAGTATAGTGGTTACCAGGGGCTGGAGGGAGGAGGGAATGGGTAGTTATTGTTTAATGAGTATAGAATTTCTGTTGGGATGATGATAAAGTTCTGGAAATGAGTAGTGATGACAGTTGCATAACATTGTGAATGTACTTAGTCCACCAAATTATACATTTTAAAATGGTTAAAATGGTAAATTTTATGTTATATACATTTCACCACAATGAACAAATTTTTTAATTCATTTATTTCTTTTTATTTTTAAAAGCTATAGCGACTGCCAAGGTACAGCTCCAGCCATTGCTTCAGAGGGTGCAAAATTTAAATTACATATGTGGCTTTCCACCCTGGGCCTGACAGGTAGCAAGAAGAAGAAGGTCCATTCTACCATCAATGAGGTGGTGACCCAAGAACACATCATCAACACTCACAGGGGCACCTGGGGAGTGAACTTGAAAAAGTATGTGCTTCCAGAACTCAGAGAAATCTGGAAATTTGCCATGAAGGAGGTGAGAACTCCAGATGTGCCTATTAGTATCAGGCTCCACAAAGCTGTCTGGCCCAAAAGATTAAGGAATGTCCCATACCATATCCATATGCAGTTGTCCACAAAAAAGTAATGAGGATGAAGAATCACCAAATAAGCTCTGTATTTTGGTAGCTATGTACCTGTCACAACCTTTAAAAAATCTACAGACAGTCAATATGGATGAGAACTAACTGCTGATTGTCAAATACAGTAGCACTGCAAAAATGAATAAATAAGTAATATGGCTCTTTCATTGTACTCTTTCTCTCTCTCTTTCTTTCCCTTCTTTTCTCTTTGTTTCCCTTCCTTCCTTCCTTCCTTCCTTCCTTCCTTCCTTCCTTCCTTCCTTTTTCCTTTTTCCCTCCCTCCATCCTTCCCTCCCTCTCTCCCTCTCTTTCTTTCTTTTCTTTCTTTCTTGACAGAGTCTCACTCTGTCACCCAGGCTGGAGTGCAATGGCACCATCTCAGCTCACTGCAACGTGGTTCAAGTGATTTTTCTGTCTCAGCCTCCCAGGTAGTTGGAACTACAGGGGTGTGCCACCATGCTCCACTAATTTTTGTATTCTTTTGTAGAGACGGGGTTTTGCCATGTTGTCCAGGCTGGTCTTGAACTCCTGAGCTTAAGTGATTGGCTCGCCTCAGCCTCCCAAAGTGCTGGGATTATAGGTGTGAGCCACCACACCTGGCCTTCTCATTGTATTTCTATTGGTAGCACTGGGTTAGACAATGGGAAACGCTGGGAGAGGATGAGTAAATTTCTGTGATGAAGTTTTTCACTAATGTCTGTGGCACCAGGAAGGCTGCTTATAGGGAGGGCAAGAAGGCAGAAGATAATGATAAACCCAAGAATTTAGGGTTTCGTAAAATATGTCGTGTATGAAAACGCACATGCGGAAAAACCTGGTGGGAAGGGGAAACACGGTAGGATTTAATCTGGGAAGGGCTTTCCTTGTGGCTGCAATAAAAACCTTCTAGAGATAATGTTTTCTATGCTGTAATGGGATAACTTGGCAATAAGCCCAGTGTGATGTCCCTTATTTGTTGTGGGATCAAATGCGTTAATATGTGTGAAAGGATTCTTTAATCTGAGCTGAGAGGTAGAGATAAAGTGTCAGGTACGGTTAATCACAAGTATGAGATTTCTTCAGTGTTTTCATGATGATTCATCCTGTCTGCTCTGGATTTTGCAGAGAAACCTTCGCTTTTGGGGGATTTTCTGCCAGTGACATATTTTCTATTTTATATAAAACTGTTTGAAGGATTATCCATTATGACTGCATGTTACCTCAACTCCTCCAAAACTGCACCATCAACTATGTTAAGAATGTTGCCCTTAGAGAATGATTATCTTTGTGTGTTCAACATTGTCCTGCTATTTGTGAGATTTTCAACCACCCAGAAGCCAGGCTAGTACTGACTCAAACTCAGAAATGTGCTCTGGGTCCAGGGACCAAAAGGCTGTGGGAGAAGGTGGATGGATAATGATTGGAGACAAATTTGATTGTTCAACTTAGTCTGATGCTCAGGGAAACCAATGTGATACACGACCCAGGACTGTTACAGAGCTGATCTTGTGGGTTCTCAGAGGTTTCAACGACATTGGACCCTTGGCCCTAGCCCCTAAACATCCTTACAGTCCTCCACACAGTTGAGGAAACAGTCCAGTTCTGCAGGCCTGCCCAGATTAAGGATGGCTTATGGTCAGAATGACTTATGCCTCTTCAGAATTAAAATTTCGCTTGAGTGGGGTGAAACTGGCTCTTACTCTGGGAGTATCAGGGAAAACAAATGTTCACTGGAGAAAAATGAGAATATAAGTTTAACACTCTTCAAAATAATGCGGGGGTTTTCTCTGCCTAAATGAAATCAGGAGCATAGGAAGTGCTGAAAAGTTTGCACCAAATACTTTTTTATCTTGATTGATCTATCATTTATCTATTTAGATATTTACATTTATTACTGGTTTTGATTAATTTAGTGTAGCTTAGTTATTTTTAAAGATCCCAGGCCAGGTGTGGTGGCTCACGCCTGTAATTCCAGCATTTTGGAAGGCCAAGGTGAGTGGATCACTTGATGTCAGGAGTTCGAGACCAGCCTGACCAACATGGTGAAACCCCGCCTCTACTAAAAATACAAAATTAGCCGAGCATGGTGGTGCACACCTGTAATCCCAGCTACTTGAGAGGCTGAGGCAGGAAAATCACTTGAACTGGGAGGCAGAGGTTGCAGTGAGCCAAGATCATGCCATTGCACTCCAGTCTGGGGGACAAGAGCAAAACTCCATCTCAAAAAAAAAAAAAAAAAAAAAAAAAAAAAAAAAAAAAAAAAAATCCCTGTAAGGCCCAAGATTGTGTCCTGGCCTCACCACTCTAGTAATAATCAAAAATGCATTTCTGCACTCACGTCTTTATAGCATTGCTGCTGGTCTGCGATAAGGGATGTACACTTTTAAAACTATCTAAATTCCTACATCCTATCCCTGGATAGTTCAATAGTGCCTTTGATGAGACTTCCTCTGTAGCTTCCACTGTGATGGCCTCATCATGGCGAGGACTTTGCATTATGTTCCTAGATATCACAGGTAATGGAGTTACTAGAGTAAATTATTCCTTTTTATTAGACTGAGAAGAAAGAGATTTCTGTGCTCCACTATGTCTAAGGCATTCTATGGCTATGTTTCTTCTTGACAAAGTAGGAATTAGAGATGATTATCTACAAAAAAGGAGAAGGTCCATTTTGGCCTGAGTCTCTTAAGTAACTTAACCTGATAATGATTCTAGCATCTACCATCCACTTTAATGAGAAATATGAGAATTACACAGTTTCCCAGGGAAATGAATGAGGCATGGGGAAGAGGTGCTCACCCCTTAAATGCTTTAATTGTCTGAAAATAACTGTTACGATTTGGCTTCTGCTAGCCACAGTGGCGTTCACCTGTGATCCCAGCTGCTTGAGAGGCAGAGGTTGGAGGATCCCTTGAACCCAGGACTTTGAGGCCAGCCTGGGCAACGTAGTGAGATCCTGTCTCAAAAAAAAAAAAAATAGACGTGGCTGGGCACAGTGGCTCACGCCTGTAATCCTGGCACTTTGGGAGGATGAGGTGGGCGGATCACGAGGTCAGCAGTTCGAGACCAGCCTGGACAACATGGTGAAACCCTGTCTCTACTGAAAATACAAAAATTAGCCAGGTGTGCTGGCAGGTGCCTGTAATCCCAGCTACTCGGGAGGCTGAGGCAGGAGAATCGCTTGAATCCGGGAGGTGGAGGTTGCAGTGAGCTGAGACCACGCCATTGTACTCCAGCCTACGTGACAGAGCAAGACTCTGTCTCCAAAAAAAAAAAAAAAACTTTGCCTGCCAGCAGACTATTACTAGTCACTATTTTATAGGTTAGCAAGCTTCTTGATTCATTTTTTTTCCCATGTGATGCTACAGAATGCATTTCACCTAAAGGTGTTAAGGGATTAAAAGGTACCTAAACCTTTAATCTAGGAATACCTATTTTTCAATAGGTGTCAAAGCTCTTTAATCTTTTGGATGGTTCTAGGGGAGCCACAACAGTATTTTATGTATGTGGCCATAATGTCTGACCCTAAATTGTCATCGTGTAACATTTCTGGGTTCTAAACCTGTGGTAGCAGTTGCTATAGTTGTTGGTTTGTTTTTTTCTGACAGAATTAAATTATGATTCTGAATTTATGAAATTATGAGTCCCACCTCCTTGTCTATTGAACAATATAAGGTATTTTCATAAAGCCAAGTATTAATATTTATTCACTAACATAAAATGAATTATAGGAGGGGCAGAAACCACACTATTGGCTGTTTCTTTTTCTAAAGTGTGCATAAAATCCCACATGCACCTACTGCTTCTTCTGAATGAATACAGATTTCAAAATCATCTAAGCAACATTATAGCATTTAGCTCTCAAAATAAAAGGAAGGCAATTGACTCTCAGTATTCTAGATGAATAGCTCAAACTGTTTTAAAAAATATATCCCATACATTTCTTATCTACTTGAATGTACATCTTTTCCATGGTTGTGTAATTTTGTTTCTGCTTTTTTAACTTAATAGTTAATTATAATATTTTCCCTGTTGCTACATTATCTTTTAAAATGTCCATTAAATAATCATACTACAGCCGTTGCTTTAACCATTGGTGTTCAATTCAAATTTCTTGGCCTTGAACCAAACCTACTGAATCAAAAATACTGAGAGTAGACTCAAGAACCTCCATTAAATAAATTCTTCTGTTTTATCAGAGGTAAAGCCTGAGATTCAAAGATAGGAGTGGCCTTAGGAGTGTCTGTACTGCTGAATAGGAAAGTCATCATTTCCCCCATTGTAAATAATATTGCAATGAATATTGTTGTGAACATATCTTCTTCCTTCTTTGAATAATGTCCTTTTTTTTGGGCTATGTCGTATTTCTTCCTAAATTGGAAGAACCAAAAGTATGCAGAATTTTAATCTGCTTTCCTGGCTTTCTTATATTCTTTTCCCTGATTAATTTATCAACAAATATCTTCAACAACGGTAAACCTGATTTGAGCTAAATTTTAAATTGTAAATATGAGACAGTCAAGAGTTTAAATTTGACAAAGTTAACAGAAAAGATCAAATTCTTCCATACTCTGCCTAGCAGACTAACCAGAATGGGGAAGAAGGCAGCGAAGGTGCGGTGGATCTGCAGCCACTAGTGAGGAACTGGTAAGTGGTCGTACTGTAGCATTAACTAATGTTCGTGAATGTTCTTTATACTTAGAGAGCCACTTCACATTCATTACCTGATGAGGTTCTCCCCACTCTGTCAGTAAGTATGATTATTCCCATTGTATTTATGAGGAAACCAAGGCTCAAGATTGCTCAACAATTTACCCTGAACAACTAGTAATTGTTTGAATGTGGAAGATTTTCTGCCTTGCATCATACTCAAGTACCTATTTATTGGGGATGCCCTTTTCTTAATATAATATCCAGAGAACTTTTCTTCTTTATATCTAATTTTACTGCTGTTTTAAAAATTAGGCAATTACAGTTCCATCAACTCAATTCAAAACCCAGATAATAAGCAACATTTAATTGCAAGGTACTCCAGGGAATACAAAAATGAGAGGGCACAGCCCTGGGCTTTTGGAAATTTTGATCTGGGAAATGAAAACAGCATGTTTAAAATAAGACAGAACCAAGGACTATACAGGATTTTCTAATTTCTTCCTTTACAGTTGAGGAAACAGGTCTGGCATCAAGGATTCCCCACTTGAGTTACCGCAGATAATCCTTCGGTGCTGGTCTCCTGCTCTGGGCTGCAAGCTCCTCTAGGGCAGGGCATGGCTTCCTTATGCCCATTGCTACACCCTGGTGTTTGTGCATGGGCAGGTACAGAGTGGGCACACATTTGATGCATCTTCACCTTAATTTCTTCCAAACCATCAGTAGTAAGTTCTTTTAGTTAAGTGATAAATCGTAGCCAAATTGTACTGCAAACTGGTGGATGTCTAACTTCTTCAGCATGCATAGATGTCTCTGAAAATTCATGTTTGGTTGAGTCCAGTATAGCATAATTTATTTTTCCTTAAAATTTCCAACCATTGCCTCAAAAGAGACAAACACTTTGGTCTGAGCATCAAATATCATATACGCCCCTGCTTTTTCTGACCGGGAAAATGTTTCAATCCGTGTGTCCTTCACTTCTCCTCATTCATTTTTGTAAGTTTGCCCTTTTCTTTGCATAAGTAGTTGCTTCCTGTCTTCCAGCTGGGCAAAAATTTCTAGTATCAAAAGTTAGGAGTATTGTGCATGATTATATTGGCTCTTTTGCTTTGTTGTAAACAATACACTTAGTTTTATCATACTATTTGTGAGGTTTCATTGAATAATTGTGAGGCTGGTTTCCAAAGGCACATTGATTATTGACTGCAGACTGAGATAGATAGGAGGTTCAGTTCTGTGTCCTTTTAACAGAGTTGACAAATCACTTTCTATTTGAGTGATATCTGACCACCAAACAGGAACACCTTGTACTCTCTTGCCTTTTGTCACAGGATTAGGAGGGCAATTGGAACCACCAGCCAAAGCAGACGTCTCAACATCTCTTAGCCTTTGCCCCATTCCAGACGGGATGCTAGAGGTAGCCTCAGCTAAGAATTATTATCTGGTCTCCTTAGCAGGGAGTGTTGATTTTAAGTATCTTGGTTTTTTTTTTTGGAGGCAGAGTTTTGCTCTGACACCCAGACAGGAGTGAAGTGGTGTGATCTTGGCTCACAGCAACCTCTGACTCCTGGGTTCAAGAGGTTCTTATTCTGAAGCCTCCTGAGTAGCTGGGACAACAGGCATGTGTCACCACACCTAGAAATTTTAAGTATACCTTAAAGTATGCTCTGATTCCAGATGTTTGCACTGAGAGTCTGTTTAAGAAAACCTATTTTTTGGCTGGGCGCGGTGTGCTCAAGCCTGTAATCCCAGACTTTGGGAGGCCGAGACGGGCAGATCACAAGGTCAGGAGATCGAGACCATCCTGGTAACCACGGTGAAAACCCGTCTCTTTTACAAAAAAATACAAAAAACTAGCCGGGCGAGGTGGGCGGGCGCTTGTAGTCCCAGCTACTTGGAGGCTGAGGGCAGGAAGAATGGCGTAAAACCCGGGGGAGGCGGAGCTTGCAATGAGCTGAGATCAGGCCACTGCCACTCCAGCCTGGGCAACAGACGCGAGACTCTGTCTCAAAAAAAAAAAAAAAAAAAGAAAACCTATTTTTTTGTGTGTCTCTGTTTTACGAAAGTAATATAGTTTGTAGAAAATTCGAAAATACAAAAGTTTGAAGAAAATAACCCATCATATCACAACTCACTGTTAATGTTTTATTTTATTGCCATCTTGTCTTTGTTTGTAAAACACAATTTATAGATTTATCTTAGTTATTATGCATATATAAACATTATATATGTATATCCCTAGTTTTTTACTTTAATTTTGCTAGCAAATTTTGTGTGCTTTATGTTTGAACAACAAATCATTTTGCACTCTAGTAACCTCTGGACTTGTCTTTTTTCTGTCTGTTACACATTTACTTGACAACAAGAATCCTTGTGTCAGGTCAGCCTAGGACCTTTGGCCACATTTCATTTACACAGCAAATGCCCAGGACGGGGGATTATACCATGTTTCCAATATGCGCTAGGTTAGAATATCCTAGGACATATGTTTTCATTTGAATAGCCTAACATATAATCTGATCACTCTTATGCAAGATAGGATAGAAAGTAGCAATTCTAGTTTGCGCCAGGGGCTGTGAGTTTCTTAAAAGACCTGAACCTGATATGGGGCCATTCCATTAAAGATACTCATAGAATGGTCTATATGCAGTCCTTAAACATGATTTTCAGAGAATTTATGATCATTTGGTCAAATGCTCGGAATCCCCAGTTGATGTGGCTGTATTTATACAAACTGATGACCTGATGGTCTCTAGGGCTCATGGTTGGCTGCAGTTATGGGTGGAGACTAGTTCATTCAGGAAGCTAGAAATTAGGAGGGAGAATCAGAGACTAGTATTCAGGGAGCTAGAAATTAGGAGAGAGAATCAGCCACCATCTCCTCCACATTCTTTCCTTTTTTGGAATTTTGCTCATGTCTGCGTCAGTGGAACCTAGACCTGGAATCTCAATTGTGTGATTTTGTTTCTAGAAACCATAAGTCAGTGGGCACTAGAGTAAGTTCTTATCAGGCTAAGCTGGAAAGAGATAAATAACATTTCTGAGCCTCACTGATTTAAGTGGAATTCACTAGAATTCCAAGGTCTCTCAGTAATTAAAGACAACTCTGAAAATTCAGAGACAATTCCATTTTTGTCTCAGTCCCTTAAAGAACAGTCGGATTAGCAGAAACTGACTGTGATGTCAGCTACCACTATTGCCAACTTCATACCTCATGTCAATTAAATTGCCAGTTACACGCATTATGTACTTTCACAATTTGTAAGACATTTCATGTTTCAATGATTTTTGTCTGACTGTATAGTCTTGGATTAAAGACTTCTGACAGAGGAAGACACTGTAATAGAGCACAGCAGATAGACACCCGTGTGCTGCATACTTTCAGTCATCAGTCAGTTTCTCCACAACAGCAATCTTGGACCATAGTCATGATAGATGTAATGGAGTTGCCCAGGTCGCGCATCATCACCAGCATGCTACTTGGTTCATCGACCAGCCCATCTGCTTCAAAGGGAGGCTGGAAAAGACTCATCCCACGGGAAAAATGTTTATTCTTTCAGATGAAGAAGGAAAAAATGGAATCATACTATTGTGAGGTTTCACTGAATAATTGTGAGGCTGGTTTCCAAAGGCACATTGATTATTGACTGCAGATTGAGATAGATCAGGAGGTTCAGTTCTGTGTCCTGAATGTCTAACTTCATTAGCCATTAATGGAGCCCCTTCGTGAAGAAATCTCTGGAATCTTGGAAGTGTTGGAAGAGTAACAGCCAAGTCAACCATCATGTGTGCATCTTATGTCCAGTTTAAAGAAGATAACCATCCTTTTGGTCTTGGACTTTACAATGAAGCTGTGAAAGTTATCCATGAATTCCCTCAATTTTATCCTTTAGAGTTTGTGCAACATGATTCGATCTTGATGAATTTTCATATGATTGCAAATGAGCTACATTAAATACTATTAGAGGAGACCTTTCTTGTTTGAGGGAGACATTTCTATGCTTTCTCATATTCAATTTGCTTTTTTTTTTTTTTTTTTTTTTTTTTTTTT
>NW_016819100.1:610497-616868 GCF_001698545.2 Rhinopithecus bieti
TTTTTTTTTTTTGTATTTTTCAGTAGAGACGGGGTTTCACCGTGTTAGCCAGAATGGTCTCAAACTCCTGACCTCGTGATCCGTCCGTCTCGGCCTCCCAAAGTGCTGGGATTACAGGCTTGAGCCACCGCGCCCGGCCGTTTTCTTTTCAATTCAGGATTCTGTAGGCACAAAAGCACAAAATGATGTATCTTTTAGTCCCAGGGTGTGCATGTTTTTCTGATCATTTAAATAATTTTAAAACACTACAGACAAATCTCACTTATGCTTAGATCCTGAATAAAATACTAGCAAATAGAATAAAGGACTACATTAAAATGGGATTTGAAATATTGGTAAATGGAATCCAGCAGAACATTTCAGCAAAGGAAGTTTTTTCTAGAAATGCAAAAATAGCTTTAAAATGGGATTAATAGTATATAGTCAGTCAAACAAATAGAATTAAAAGCCTACTTTCATCCTAATAAATGGTTAAAAGGTATTTGACAAAATTCAACATCCATTTTTTAAAAAGTTCTCATAGTAAAAGAGGCCTAGATTAATATTCTTCACTTGATAAAAAATATGTATATTTCAAAGCAAATACTAGTATCCCTTTATTTTTTATTTATTCTTTTATTTTTTGAGACAGAGTTTCATTCTTTTGCCCAGGCTGGAGTACAGTGGTGCAATGTCAGCTCACCATAACCTCCGCCTCTCGGGTTCAAGCATTTCTCTTGCCTCAGCCTCTTGAGTAGCTGGTATTACAGGCGTGCACCATCAGACCTTAGACCTTCCTAATTTTTGTATTTTTAGTAGAGACGGGGTTTCACCATGTTGGCCAGGCTGGTCTCAAACTCCTGACCTCAAGTGATCCTACCGCCTGGCTTCCTAAAGTGTTGGGATTACAGGTGTGAGTCATTGTGCCAGGCCTTAGTATCACATTTAATAATGAAACACTGCCAGGTGAACGCCTATAATCCCAGCCCTTTGGGAGGCCAAGTCGGGCAGATCACCTGAGGTCGGGAGTTTGAGACCAGCCTGACCATATGGAGAAACCCTGTCTCTACTAAAAATACAAAATTAGCTGGGCATGGTGGTGCATGCCTGTAATCACAGTTCCTCAGGAGGCTGAGGCAGGAGAATTGCTTGAACCTGGGAGGTGGAGGTTGCGGTGAGCTGAGATTGAATCATTGTACTCCAGCATGGGAAACAAGAGCAAAACTCCATCTCTAATAATAGTAATAATAATAATAATGATAATAATGAAACACAATAACACTAGTTTTTTTCCTATAAAAATTAAGCAAGAAAGACAAAGATATGTATTATTGTACTGTACAGAGAGCACAGTTCTCAATATAGTATTCAAATTTCTTAGATTCAGAGCTTAGCAAAGTGCCTGGCACACAATAGAAACTCAACTTATTTGTTAAATGAATTAGTGACATTGAAACAAGAAGTATAAATTCTGGAATAGAGGAGGTGAAATTATTATTTGCAGATAATACAGTTTTGTTTCAATAGAATTAATTTAAAAATGACTAGAAATAATAGGAACATTCAGAATAGTAGCTAGGTTCAAAATTAATATACCACCACCTACTCCACCTTTGTGGCCTCCTGGGCCACCTATGGGTCCTCCTCCTGGACCACTGAGACCATCTGGAATGCCAGGCCTCTGAGGGCTTTTACTCCAACATTTACCTGCAGGACCACCACTAGGCTGACTCCCTGGCCCTCTCCCAGGCCCACCTCCAAGTCTTCCTCCTGGGAACCCCACCAAAGCGACCTCCCCTGCATCTTCAGGTATCCCTTTTTCTCATCCTGGAATGATGATCTTGGATGCCTCCACATAGACTTGCCCCCATCCATCCCTGGCTTTTCCCACCAGCTCCCTTGCCAAACCCTGCGATTTTCAGTGCCCCACCCAACTTGATTCGGCAACCCAAGGTGGATGATATGAGTGCAGCCACCATTGAGAAGAAAGCCACGACAACCATCAGTGCCAAGCCACAGATCACTGCTAATTCCAAGGCAGAGGTTACTTGATTTGTGCCCGCTGCACTGAGAGTAGATCAGGAGATTGAAGGGGTTACTGCCACTCCTCCAAGAAAAGTTAGTGGATGATTCTGCTGTGCCTCTTGCCAAAGCAGCTCTCAAATCTGGTCCTTCTATTCCTGTCTCAGTTTAGACCAAGGATGATGTTTATGGGGCTTTCATGAAAGCTGGAAGGGTTACTGTGACACCTTATTTCAGTTCAGGGCTCTCCTAAAGTTTAGCTTTGTTCAAAGTTTACTGCATATAAGAGAGGGTGTCTCATTCAGAATAGATTGGCTATTGAAACAGTGCTGCCACATCCATTCCCTTTCATACCACCATTTTCATCCTGTTTCTTCCCTTTTTCCAGTTATTTGGAGATTTGTGATTGAGGATCTCAGTTACTTATTTGTTTTGACTCTCTTCTTCTGTGCTGTGGGCTCTGGAGCAGAGATTTCTGAAAAACAAGTTTATTTTAACTTGACTTTTGTTTTGAGTTATTTTGATATTTTCCTGTAAATATTTTGTAATATTCTACTTGTAGTGAAATGGATCACAATGTCATTTTCTGATACAAACCTGGATCTGTGGGAAGAAAACGCACAGTTCTCTGATTAAAATTATTTCCCAAGCAGAGCCTGAGGCAAGAACAAAGTGCCGATACTTTCTTTGGGCTAAACTTGGAGTGTTTTATGGGAAAAATAAGTAAATGTCCCAAATCAAGAAAAAAAGAAGATGGCCAAATAGGAACAGCTCTGGTCTGCAGCTCCCAGCATGATTGACGCAGAAGATGGGTGATTTCTGCATTTCCAACTGAGGTACCTGGTTCATCTCATTGGGACTGGTCGGACAGTGGGTGCAGCCCACGGAGGGTGAGCTAAAGCAGGGAAGGGCATTGCCTCACCTGGGAAACACAAGGGGTCAGGGGATTTCCCTTTCCTAGCCAAGGGAAGCTGTGACAGACTGTACCAGGAAAATCAAGACACTGCCACCTAAATACTGCGCTTTTCCAATAGTCTTTGCAAACGGCACACCGGGAGATTATATCCCATGCTGAGCTCAGTGGGTCCCATGCCCACAGAGCCTTGCTCACTGCTAGTGCAGCAGTCTGAGATCGAACTCCAAGGTGGCAAGCCTGGCTGGGGGATGGGCATCCACCATTGTTGAGGTTTGAGTAGGTAAACAAAGCAGCCGGGGAAGCTCGAACTGGGTGGAGCCCACTGCAGCTCGACAAGGCCTGCCTGCCTCTGTAGACTCCATCTCTGGGGACAGGGCATAGCTGAACAAAAGGCAGCAGAAATTTCTGCAGACTTAAACATCCCTGTCTGACAGCTCTGAAGAGAGCAGTGATTCTCCCAGCACAGTGTTTGGGCTCTGAGAACAGACAGACTGCCTCCTCAAGTGGGTCCCTGATCCCCGTGTAACCTAACTTGGAGACACCTCCCAGTAGGGGCCAACTGACACCTCATACAGCTGGGTGCCCCTCTGAGATGAAGCTTCAGAGGAAGGATCAGGGAGCAACATTGCTGTTCTGCAATATTTGCTGTTCTGCAGCCTCTGCTGGTGATACCCAGGCAAACAGGGTCTGGAGTGGACCTCCAGCAAACTCCAACAGACCTGCAGCTAAGGGATCTGACTGTTAGAAGGAAAACTAACAAACAGAAAGGAATAACATCAACACCAACAAAAAGGATATCCATACGAAAACCCCATCTGTAGGTCACCATCATCAAAGACCAAAGGAAGATAAAACCACAAAGATGGGGAGAAACCAGAGCAGAAAAGCTAAAAATTCTAAAAAGTAGAGTGCTCCTTCTCCTCCAAAGGATTGCAGCTCCTCACCAGCAATGGAACAAAGCTGGATGGAGAATGACTTTGACAAGTTGACAGAAGTAGGCTTCAGAACGTTGGTAATAACAAACTTCTCCGAGCTAAAGCAGCATGTTTGAACCCATCATGAGGAAGCTAAAAACCTTGAAAAGAGATTAGACAAATGGCTAACTAGAATAAACAGTGTAGAGAAGACCTTAAATGACCTGATGGAGCCAAAAACCATGGCATGAGAACTATGTGACGCTTGCACAAGCTTCAGTGGCCAATTCGATCAAGTGGAAGAAAGGGTATCAGTGATTGAAGATCAAATTAATAAAATGAAGCGAGAAGTTTAGAGAAAAAAGAGTAAAAAAAAATGACCAAAACCTCCAAAAAATGTGGGACTATGTGCAAAGACCAATCTACCTTTGATTGGTGTACCTGAAAGTGATGGGGAGCACGGAACCAAGTTGGAAAACACTCTTCAGGATATTATCAAGGAGAACTTCCCCAACCTAGCAAGGCAGGCCAACATTCAAATCCAGGAAATATAGAGAACACCACAAAGATACTCCTCAAAAGAGCAACTCTAAGACCCATAATTATCAGATTCATCAAACTTGAAATGAAGGAAAAAATGTTAAGGGCAGCCAAAGAGAAAGGTCAGGTTATCCACAAAGGGAAGCCCATCAGACTAACAGTGAATCTCTCGGCAGAAACTCTATAAGCCAGAAGAGAGTGGGGGCCAATATTGCACATTTTTAAATAAAAGAATTTTCAACCCAGAATTTCATATCCAGCCAAACTAAGTTTCATAAGTGAAGGAGAAATACAATCCTTTACAAACAAGCAAATGCCAAGAGATTTAGTCACAACCAGACCTGCCCTACAAGAGCTCCTGAAGGAAGCACTAAACATGGAAAGGAACAACAGGTACCAGCCACTGCAAAAACATGCCAAACTGTAAAGGCCATTGATGCTAGGAAGAAACTGCATCAACTGATGGGCAAAATAGCCAGCTAACATCATAATGACAGGATCAAGTTCACACATAACAATATTAACCTTTAATGTAAATGGGTTAAATGCCCCAATTAAAAGACACAGACTGGCAAATTGGATAAAGAGTCAAGACCCATCAGTATGCTGTGTTCAGGAGACCCATCTCACACGCAGAGACACACATAGGCTAAAAATAAAGGGATGGAAGAAGATCTACCAAGCAAATGGAAAGCAAACAAGCAAGCAAACAAACAAAAAAACCAGGGGTTGCAATACTAGTCTCTGATAAAACAGACTTTAAACCAACAAAGATCAAAAGAGAAAAAGAAGGGCATTACATAATGGTAAAGGGATCAATTCATCAAGAAGAGCTAACTATCCTAAATATATATGCACCCAACACAGGAGCACCCAGATTCATAAAACAAGTCCTTAGAGACCTACAAAGAGACTTAGACTCCCACTGTCTAAGTCTTTATAATAATAAATAATAATGGGAGACTTTAACACCCCACTGTCAACATTAGACAGATCAACGAGACAGAAGGTTAACAAGGATATCCAGGACTTGAACTCCCCTCTGCACCAAGCAGACCTAATAGATGTCTACAGAACTCTCCACCCAAGTCAACAGGATATACATTCTTCTTAGCACCACATCACACTTATTCCAAGATTGACCACACAGTTGGAAGTAAAGCACACCTCATCAAATGTAAAAGAGCAGAAATCACAACAAACTGTCTCACTCAAGAAACTCACTCAAAACCGCACAACTACATGTAAACTGAACAACCTGCTCCTGAATCACTACTGGGTAAATAACAAAATGAAGGCAGAAATGAAGATATTCGTTGAAACCAGTGAGAACAAAGACACAACGTACCAGAATCTCTGGGACACATTTAAAGCAGTGTGTAGAGGGAAATTTATAGCACTAAATGCCCAGAAAAGAAAGCGGGAAAGATCTAAAATTGACACCTTAACATCACAATAAAAGAACTAGAGAAGCAAGAGCAAACACATTCAAAAGCTAGCAGAAGGCAAGAAATAACTAAGATCAGAGCAGAACTGAAGGAGATAGAGATACAAAAAAAAACCTTTCAAATAATCAATGAATCCAGGAGCTAGTTTTTTGAAAAGGTCGACAAAACTGATAGACTGCTAGCAAAACTAATAAAGAAAAGAGAGAAGAATCAAATAGATGCAATAAAAAATGATAAAGAGGATATCACCACTAATCCCACAGAAATAAAACTACCATCAGAGAATACTATAAACACCTCTATGCAAATAAACTAGAAAATCTAGAAGAAATGAATAAATTCCTGGACACATACACCCTCCCAAGACTAAACCAGGAAGAAGTTGAATCGCTGAACAGACCAGTAACAGGCTCTGAAATTGAGGCAATAATTAATAGCCTACCAACCAAAAAAAGTCCAGGACCAGACAGATTCACAGCCGAATTCTACCAGAGGTACAAGGAGGAGCTGGTACCATTCCTTCTGAAACTATTCCAATCAATAGAAAAAGAG
>NW_016819100.1:618528-651887 GCF_001698545.2 Rhinopithecus bieti
TTGTTTTTTTTTTTTTTTTTTTTTTTTTCCTTTGAGATAGAGTCTTGCTCTGTCACCCAGGCTGGAGTGCAGTGGTCCAATCTCGGCTCACTGCAAGCTCCGCCTCCCGGGTTCACTCCATTCTCCTGCCTCAGCCTCCCAGGTAGCTGGGACTACAGGCGCCCACCCCCACGCCTGGCTAATTTTTTGTGTTTTTAGTAGAGACGGGGTTTCATTGTGTTAACCAGGGTGGTCTCGATCTCCTGACCTTGTATGATCCCTTTTTCCTAATTACAGAACTAACTACAATAGTAAGAAGTACACCTGCCTTAAATGAAGAAAATCTGAAAATTCTGCTGAGGATATCCAAACATGCACACTCTGTCCTTTGCAATTGTTACAACATCAGTTCTAAACCTACACATTAATAGATGTTAATAGAAATGCCAATAGGAAATTTCAAAACCACCCAGTTGATTAAAAAGGGGAACATCACACATCGGGGCCTATCATGGGGAGGGGGGAGGGGGGAGGGATTGCATTGGGAGTTATACCTGATATAAGTGACGAATTGATGGATGCTGACGAGTTGATGGGTGCAGCACACCAACATAGCACAAGTATACATATGTAACAAACCTGCACGTTATGCACATGTACCCTAGAACTTAAAGTATAATAATAATAAAAAAAAAGTTTAATAAGGGATTCGGGAAACATGCACTCTGTGGCAAAAGGTTAACTAAGTGAAAAATTTAAAGGCCAATTTGACAACACCTATCAAAATAAAATTGACCTCATATTTTCACTTTTAGAAATTCATATTCCAGATAATTCTCTAAGTGTGCAAATGTAAATAGGTATATAACTACACGTACACATTCATAAGATAATGTATATATGTACGTACAAGGGGTTTATTTTTGTAGCATTGATATTTTATTGCCTGAACAATCATGACTAGCATTTGTTAGGGTTTTTTTTTTTTTTTTTTTTTTTTTTTTTTTTTTTGACAGGGTTTTATTCCTGTCGCCCAGGCTGCAATGGCGTGATCTTGGCTCACTGCAACCTCTGCCTCCTGGGTCAATGACCCTCCTGCCTCAGTCTTCAGAGTAGCTGAGACCATGGGAGTGCACTACCACATCTGGCTAATTTTTGTATTTTCAGTAGAGACAGGGTTTCACCATGTTGCACAGGCTGGTGATCTGGCTGCCTCAGGCTTCCTAATTGCTGGGATTACAGGCATGAGCCATCGTGCCCGGTCTCATTTATTACATTTTAATGAAAAAAAGGCATAAAAATTTGTCACAAACATGCACACATACACAAACACATACACATACACATACACATACACAAGACTTTCTCTATTTCTGAGCATTCTTCCTGAGAAACACAGGGCAGTTTTTTGCTTTTAGAGACAGGCTAGAGTGCGCTGGCTATTCATAGTCTCAAGTGGTCCTCCCTTCTTAGTCTCCCAAGTAGTTGGGACTGCAGGTGCACACCATCCCACCTGGTATTTTTCCTGTTAAAGTATGTCTGAACCCAGGTTCTCTAGAAGGCAGAGCCTGAGGCAAGAACCAAGTGCTAATACTTTCTTTGGAATGTCCAAATCTAAGGATTTGAGGGTGAGCAATGAAAAGAAATAAGGCAAAAAAAATTGTGAAGCAATGCAGTGGTTCCTCACTGGCTACTGCTTTACAACAAAATGCAGAGACTCAGCAGGTGGCTGGGCAAGCACTTTCACCCAGCATGCAAGATTTCTCTGAAGGAGTTAGAAGGAAGAACTGCATCTCCAAGTAGTCCACAAAGGAGAGAAAAGCAGGAATTTTCTCCCAAATTTCCAAGAATTTTCAAAATCCAAGAGAATTTTCTTCCCAGCTTCCCTTTGTCTCTCATTTCTCATTTCTCATGGGTGAAGGTTTGCTCTGCCAGGACTCCCCCACACTTCTGGGTTGTATCATCTGGCTCTTCAGTGGCTCCTCAAGAAGCCAAATCCTATGCCCCAGGGTGTGACATTTCAAGTCTGAAAGTGGAGGCCAACTTAGTGGTTGGTTTCAACCTAGAGAAAGAAGGAGGCTATTAAGAGCCTCCGAGAAGGCAAACGAGGTCTGTTTCCAATGCAGACTAGAATACACCTGCCTTGGGCATGCAGGTGTTGCTTCTGACAACAGCAAACCCTCTGGTTTATCTCAGAAATGGCTCTGTAGCTGAAGGGCTCTGAGAAATAATCTTTTTTTTTTTTTTTGAGGTGGAGTCTCACTCTGTAACCCAGACTGGAGTGCGAAGGCATGATCTCAGCTCACTGCAACCTCTGCCTCCCAGGTTCAAGTGATTCTCCTCCTCAGCCTCCCGAGTAGCTGGGATTACCGGCATGCACCACCAGGCCCGGCTAATTTTTGTATTTTTAGTAGAGATGGAGTTTCAACATGTTGCTCAGGCTGGTCTCGAACTCCTGACCTCAGGTGATTCACCGGCCTCGGACTCCCAAAGTGCTGGGATTACAGGCATGAGCCACTGTGCCCGGCCTGAGAAATAATCTCTTAACCTAGAAATCAGTGGAGAAGCCGAGCGATAAAGACACTTTCAGTTAGGAGTATTTGGCCTCAGTGAATGTAGGTCAGCATGCAGCTAATGAACTGGTTTCCTTTCTGATGCCCAGCATGTCCGCCAACTCTGCTGGCTGTTGAGAGGCTTGTAGAGCTGCTGTTTGCAGCCCTGTTTGCAATAGCAAAAACTTGGAAACAATCTGTTTAAATAAATTGTAGAATATTCAAACAAGAACATTCTACCTAATAGTTGAAAAAGAATGAGGTATTTATGTTCTGACACACGAATATAGTTGTCTTTTTAAAATACATTAAAAAAATCAGATTACATAATAATTCTAATTGTGGAGGGAAGAGATAATATTATATAAATATTATATATGCTTGTACATGCATTAAAAATTATCTAAGGGTACAGAAAAACATGTTGGAAAATATCATTAGCATGAAAGGTCTGAGGAAACCAGGGGACAAGGGTACAGGAGATCTTTTTAACTTATGGACATCTATACAATTTGGGTTATTTTAATGCACACATATTATTCTAAAATGAAAATAAGAACCAAAATGAAAAGTGTAACTGCAACATACTTAAAATAGAAATGCTTAAAATGTTTTTAAAAGTCTAAGGTGGAGAATAAAATCCACCTGAGATTCTACTAACTAGAGACGACTATTAATATTTTGTGATGTTCTCAAATGAAGATACACAAAAGGCTAACAGGTATATGAAAAGATATTCAGCATCCACAATCATTAGGAAAGTGCAAAGCAAAGCCACAATGAGATATCACCTCACACTTGTTAGGGTGGCTACAATGAAAACACACACACACACACACACCAAAGATAGCAAGTGTTGGTGAGGCTGTGGAGAAGCTGAAACCCTGTGCACTATTGGTGGGGGTGTAAAATGGTGCAGCTAACACAGAAAACAATATTGAAGTTTATTTGTGGAAAAACCAACTCAAACTGTGTATTTTTCTGTTCTTCTACCACACCAATCAACACAGAAGACTTCTATGACCAAATACGTGCGGGTTTATTCCCGCACACCAAGCAAGCAATCAATTCTTTAGCAGACATCAGTTGGGTGTCCTCCAATTCAATCCTGACACGATCTACCTGGAGATAACATCAGATCCTGCAGGTGGTGGGCTCTGTCCCCAAGGTTCCCTCCCCTTCAGACACCAGTCGCAAGTCTGTGCCTCCAGAACTTCTGACTGACTGGCTTCAAGTTGGGGCTCCCCGGACCTCCTCTCTGGGTTTTATTAATTTGCTAGAGTGGCTTACAGAACTCAGGGAAACACGTAGATTTGCTGGTTTATTATAAAGGATATTACAAAGGATACAGATAAAGAGATGTGTACGGTGAGGTATGAGGAAAGGGCGTGGAGCTTCCATGCCCTCCCCGGGTGCACCACTCTCCACAAACCTCCATGTGTTCAGCTATCCAGAATTTCTCCAAATCCTATCCTCTTGAGCCTTTAATGGAGACTTAACTGGATATGCATAATTGACAATGGTGCCAAAATGTGATTTGGCAAAAAGAATGTGATCTGGTGTTAGTTGGAGTGAGGAAACCCAGCAAGGCCTATCTGTATTAGATTCTTCTTGGCTTCTTTGCAGCATGTTTTCCGCCAGGGTAGGGGGTAGGATCCCTTCTGGAATGAAGTTATTATGCTCCACAGTCAGAAAGGCAGTGAAGATTAGAGTCCTGCTTTGGGCAGGTAAAAGGAGGTTCCGGAGAAATTCAGAGACAGAGAGAGAGAGAGAGAGAAATATTCTGTTTTTTGAGGCCGAAAGTACTCTGACATTATAATAAGGGCTGTGAGAGTTATGAGCTGGGAACTATTGAGGAAAACCTCTCTCTCTCTCTCTCTCTCATAAAATCACAGTGTTCCTCAAAAAATTAAAAATTGAATTTCCTTTTGATCCAGCAATCCCAGTTCTGGATATATATCCAAAAGAACTGAAATCAAGATTTCACAGAAACATTTGCACTCCCATATTCATTACAGCATTATTCACAATAGCCAAAATATGGAAACACACAAATGTCCGTCAATGGATGGATAAAGAAAATACGGCATATACATACAATGGAATATTGTTCAGCCTTTGAAAAGAAAGAAATCTTACTATTTGTGACAACATGAATGTAACTGGAAGACATTATGGTAAATGAAGTAAGCCAGGCACAGGAGGACAAATGCTGCATGATTCCTCTTATTAAAGCATCTGAAACAGTCAGATCTAAAGAAACAGACAATAGAATAGTGATTACAAGGGGATGTGGGGAGGGGGATACGTGGAGTTGTTGTTCATTGTGTATAAAGTTATAGATGTACAAGATGAGTAAGTTCCAGAGATCTGCTGTGTAACTTAGTGCCTATAGTTAACAACACAGTATTGTGCAAATTTTTTCAGAGGGTAGACCTCATGTTAAATCTTAACACACACACTACAAACAAACAAAAGCCAAGAACTATTAAAAAAAAAAAAAAAAAAAGAGGAAACTTTTGGAGGTGATGGGTATATTTATTACCTTGATTTTGGTAATGGTAACTTGAGTGTATACGTATGTCCAAACTTGAAGACTTTAATTATATTCCTTGTTTTTTGTATGCCAATTATACCTCAGTAAAACTGGGAAAAATAAGAAAGCCTGGCCAGGCGCAGTGGCTCATGCCTGCAACCCCAGTACTTTGGGAGGCCGAGGTGGGCGGATCACTTGAGGTCAGGAGTTTGAGACCAGCCTGACCAACATGGTAAAACCCTGTCTCTACTAAAATACAAAATAAAATAAAATAGCCAGGCATGATGGCACAGGCCTGTAATCCCAGCTACTGGGGAGGCTGAGATGGGAGAATTGCTTGAAGCCGGGAGGCAGACGTTGCAGTGAGAAGAGATGGAGCCACTGCACTCCAGCCTGTGTGAAGGAGCGAGACTCCGCCTCAAAAAGAAAAAAAGAGCAAAAGAAAGCTTAAAAATATTTCCTGATGTTCCCTCTAGTGTACTTTTTGTACACACAAATGTATACTTTTAATTTGGATGAGATCATACATATGTATAGTTTGTCACTCAATATTTTATTGAATCAGCGTTTTCCCATTTTGGAGGGGGGCAGCAGCTAACTCTTATAATCTCAGCACTTTGAGAGGCTGAGGTGGGACAATTGCTTGAGGCCAGGAGTTGGAGACCAGTGTAGGCAACACAGTGAGACCTCATCTCTACAAAAAGTTTTAAAAACTAGCTGGACATGGTGGGTAGTCCTAGCTAATTGGGAGGCTGAGGTGGCAGAATCCCTCCAGACCCAGGACTTTGGAGTTACTATGAGCTATGATCACACCACTGCATTCCAGTCTGGGTGACAGAGCAGGACCCTATCTCGAGATAAAAACAAAAGCAAAATAAAATATCATTTTTTGGTGACTACATAACATTCTATTCTGTAGCTATATCATAATTTGTTTGCACATTTATCTATTTCTTTTACTTATCTTCTGAAGCTCTTTTCCTTCATTGGTTAATCAAGCATACCTGTCCTTGGCAAAACACTAGGCTCTACACACTGCGGTGTCTTCCTCCTAAGATAATGATGAGGATAACCTTGGAGACTGCCTGGCAGGCAGCTCTACCTGCTGTGGTAGTATCCCTTTAGCGTGACCTCCCCTGATGGCTATTTCTAAAATAGCATTGCCTTTCATTACTCTAGCTCTTTACTCAGCTTTGTATTATTCTTGCTGCTGTTGTTAATAGTAGTAGTGGTAATGTAGTCATTGTCTTCTACACTGGTCTACCTGATCATGCCGTCTATGTTTTCATTTATCATCTGTCTTCCCACCTGGATTGTAACCTCCATGACAGCAGGGCCGTGGTGTGACTTTGTTCTCTACTGTATACGTAGTACCTAGATCAGTGTCAAATTCATAGTAGATTGTCAATAAATTTGGGCATAAAGGATGGAGGATCTTCATTGTTTCTATTCCTCTTTTCTATTAAAAAAGGGAATTGCTACTCAATTCCTAAGTCTAAATACTGTCTAAGCAGCCCTTGTGAAACCAGTATGAAGTATTTCTTGGGTCCCTGCTGTTTGCTATTAGAATTACCAAATGTTAGACCTAGATATGGGACCCAGTAGGTGATCTAATCCATCCTTTTACAGATGCTAGAACAATTTAGGCTCAGCACAGTAGTGATGGTTGCAGAAACGAGGGTAGCGAAGAATAAAAGTATTTAATTCCTCAAGAAATTGACAACCTAGATGGAAAGAAAAGATTAAGACACTTGAGAAAATGATAATTTGAGACCACATATCTCTGTGTGTCAAATTGTGTGTGTGACTCTGTTTCTACCTTCAAAAATTTTATAATCTTGTGAAATACTATTTAAACAAAGGATATATTTACAATGTTAAATAAAGACAGAAGCAATAAGAATTGCTATAAAGGGAGAATTGCAAAGCCAAGGGATTTGGGAACAGACCAGAGGAATCTCATTTTGTCTGGAGGACTTGAGATGGTTTCATGGAGGAAGGAACATTTAAGCTGGTTACGAGGAGTCTAAATAGTGCTGGTTAGAGGTAGGGGTGTGAGGATGAAGGCGTTACAGGCAGAGGGAACTATGCAAGTAAAGGTATGGCCAATGAAAACATTTGGCATATTTGAAAAATGGCAATTGTCCTGCACCTAGAAGATGGAGTGAGGGATATAGGGGATGCAAAAGGATGAAGAGGGCTGGCCTGAGAGGAAAGGAGGGGTTGGGCCAGATTGTAGCTGTGCTGCTGGTTTGGACTGTATCAGTCGAGTAACAGGGAGACACTGAAGGTGTTTTATTAGGGATGTGACAAGATCAGATCTGTGTCTTAGATGATTCTGACAGCAGGGTGAATGACATATTGGGATGGGGTGGGAGGAGAGCGAGAAAGAGTGAAATGCTTAGGAAATCTCTGCAGTTGATGGTTACAGAGTGAACTAGTGAAGATCTAAATTAGAGAGCGCCCTGGAAATGAAGAGATGGTTGTAGAGATAATTCCGAAGCAAACTGAGTGGAAGGACTTGGGGACTAATGAAAGTGCTAGGAATGCTTACAAGTAAGATGAGTACTAACCATGCCATCAGGTCATAAGAATCCCCAACACATTTCTAGGACCCCAACAAAAAAGCTGCACTTTGAAATGCCCAGATCTGCTAATTCATTGTTTCCGAACTCCGTTGTCCTCTCCCCTGGCACCCTTCTCAGAAGTTACTCTGAAAAGTCTCTGCCTGAATCCAAAAGGCCTTTCCCAGTTTGCACATAATCCTCCAGTGGAGTGGGCAAGGACTTTTAATGGCCATGTTGGGAAAGAGGCCATTGCAGTTCAGGATGGCAATCCTTAAGGGATGCTCTGGCATTCCCTGGGTTACAGACTTTCTCACAGCCTTGGGTTTGCTCTCACTATTCCCTCTTTTCTTTATAGACCTCACCCTGTCACTCTCACTAACCTTGTCTTCTGCTCAAACCATACCTATGCACACCATTGGTTTCCATTGCTGATAAGGCTGAGACTAGTTGGATGTGACCTTTTGCTCTTTTCTAAACTGTACATGTCCTCTTGTTGTTTTCTCAAAGTGTCTCCCTTCCAGAAGATGTTCTTGATCAAATTCTATGATTCTGCTACAAAATCTCTTGCCTACCTCTTGTTAGTATGCTGTAGTAGGTGTTTGTATTTATTGTATGTGTGCCTGTGTGCCCTGTCTCTGTGATTTGATTGTAAGCCTCTTGCAGGCTCTGCTCTGCTCAATTCCTTTTTGGTGACTACTAAATGTGTTAAAGATAAACAAAGCTAAAAACTAGTTAAAGCAGGCCGGGCGCGGTGGCTCAACCCTGTAATCCCAGCACTTTGGGAGGCTGAGACGAGCGGATCACAAGGTCAGGAGATCAAGACCATCCTGGCTAACCTGGTGAAACCCCGTCACTACTAAAAAATACAAAAAACTAGCCGGGCGAGGTGGCGTGCGCCTGTAGTCCCAGCTACTCGGGAGGCTGAGGCAGGAGAATGGCATAAACCCAGGAGGCGGAGCTTGCAGTGAGCTGAGATCCGGCCACTGCACTCCACCCTGGGCAACAGAGCAAGACTCCATCTCAAAAAAAAAAAAAAAAAAAAAAAAAAACTAGTTAAAGTGGTAAAGACAGATTTTAATCAGTAATATACTATTGCAATAGGAAGAACAGTACAGTGTGAATTGAACTCAACTTTGATTTGTCCAGAGGTGACTGCGTAAGTTAAATGGAGAATAAGGAAATAGGGAATGAGTGAGCAGGGGCTCAGTAGAATGTGGAAAGTGAAGAAACTTACAAAAAGCAGGAAAGGGAGATTGTGCATGTGAAATTCATCTGAGTTTTCTAACTGGTGCTTACTGAAGTTAGGCCCCTACCCTCCCACAATGACTGGTGGACAGAGGCCCTATGTTCGGGTGTTGACTGGAACGAACAGTAGATTTTTTTGCAAATCTCGAGTGTTCTCAGCAGGCACTTTAAGGAATGCTGGAGCTGTTAGAAGCTATGTTAGTGTTTGTTCAAGTCTTTATAGGTCAAGATTGGGCCTTAGTCGAGAGGAAGGCTCAAAGGATCCTGGGTCAAGTTTGGGCAAGAAGAGAATTCATGCCACAATAGGTTATGAAAATCAAGAACAACTGGGAAAATATCCACTGTGGTCTCAATAGAAGATCCTGATAAAAGGAAAGGGACATTACAAGGAAATGAGTTAAGGAATACTTTTAAATACTCTGCGCACTGAGAAGGCTGCTAAATTCCATCCACCAAAAACTAGGTGCATCCTCCACACTATGTGCTGCTAAAATCTAAACAAAAAACTATGTACCTTGTACATATCTGGTCTCTCAGTATAAACAAAAATTGATGTTGTACATTGAATTTTTGTTTAAATATCTTGTACATTATTAACTAGTTCCTAATGAAGCCTAGAAGTAGTGATTCAGATTGACTTGTCATTTAATACATTGTTTCCTTAGAATGAAAAAAGAGACAAATATTTAGCTTTATCATTTAAAAATAGTTAAATAATAGTCCATTAGCCTTTACTATTTGCACTTCGTAAATGTAGTAGGTTCCCTTTTGATTTTTTGCCTCTTTCTATTTGAAATTGGTAATTTGACTTATTTACTTGGTGTTCTGGTTGGCTGTTACTTGTGACTAGTGACATAGTGACCCTCTTTTCTCATATGATGTTCATCGTAACTCTTTCCATGGTCCAAAAGGCCAAAAGAGGAGGTAGATAAGCATGAGAATAAACTTCAAGGCTTAATGTACTTTTTAATGAAAATATAAGGATAAAAGAAGTAGAGAATGTATGATATTGTGGTTTGCAGGAAACGAATTATTTTTTAAAAAGTTGAGATATAATTTAAAGACAGTGAAGTAAAGGAGATCTGAGGTGCGTAGTTAAACCAGTGTTAACAAATGCACATGTCCATACAGCTCACACCCCTATCAAGATACGGATGTATTTCATCAACTAAGAAGTTCTCTCATGCCGTTCCCAGTCAATCCCTGCTACTTCTAGAAGCTACTGCTGTTCTGATTTCATCACGATGTTTTTTCTGCTCTAGAACTTCGTATATCTGAAATCACACAGTATGTACTGTTTTGTATCTGACTTTTTTCACTCAATATAAAATTTCTGAGATTCATTCAGATTTTTACATGTATCAGTAGTTTGTCACTTTTCATTATTGAATAGTGTTTCATTGTATGAAAATACCACATTTTATTCTACTCATGGACACCTGGGCTGTTTCCAGTCTTTGGCTCTGATGAATACAACTGCTATGAGTATTCTTATTCGGGGCTTATTTGGACAGTTGTTTTCATTTCTTTTGAAACTAGGATTAGAATTGTTGGATCATAGGACAGATATACGTTTAACTCTTGAAGAATGTGCCAAACAGTTTACGTTTCCACCAGTAATGACAAAATTTCTGTTTACTCCACATCCTCATTAACACTGGTGTTTTTAATCTTTTATGTTTTAACCGTTCTAGTGAGTTTGCAATGACATCTTACTGCAGTTTTAATTTACGTTTCCCCAGTGACTAATACTCTTAAGCACTTTTCCACGTGCTCATTGAATATTCATGTATCTTCTTCTGTGAAGTGCCCATTCAAATATTTGCTCATTTAAAAGCTGAGTTGTCTTTTTATTATTGTATTACAGGGCTTCTTTATATATTCCAGTCAAAAGTCCTTTGCCAGATTTATGTGCTGTAAATACTTTCTCCTGAACTTTGACTTGCCTATTAATCTTAATAGTGTCTTTTGATGAATAAAAGTTTTAAATTTTGATGAAGTCATAATTTATTATTTCCCTTTATGGTTAATACTTGCATCCTCTCTAAAGAAACCATTGCCCACACAAGGTTGTGAAGATTTTTAAAATATTATCTTCTAGAAGCTTTATAGTTTTAGCTCTTATATTTATGTTTATGATACATCCTGAATTAACTTTTGCATGTGGCTTAATAAAGAGGTAAAGTTCTCCCCCAACCCCCACCAGGGCCCTAATTTTGATGCTTATTTCAGGACCATATATTGAAAAGATTTTCCTTTCTCCACTGAGTGACTTAATATCTTATTAAAAATCATTCGACTCTGGCATACGTGTAGCTCTACATCTAGGCTCTATTCTGTCCTATTGGTTATACTGTTTATCCCTTTGCTAATACTACACTAACTGTAACTTTGTGATAAGTCTTAAAGTCAGGTAGTGCAATTCCTTTAACTTGATTTTGTTTTGGCTGTTCTAGGTCCTTTGCATTTCTATATAACTTTATCAATAAGTTTATCAATGTCTACAAAAAACCATGAAGTCTTGATAGACTTCAAAACAACAATTCATTCGCCTTGGAAATATTTAAAGACTTCTACGTTAAACTGTTGGGAAAACAGATGGGGAAAAGATTGTGGAAGTACAGAATGAAGCAACTGATGAGGGCTGAACTTCCTTTGGGGGATGAGAATGTTTTGTGGGTTCCATCTTCCAGTTCCTGCTTTTTCAATGAAATATGTTAAAATGACCAGTAGGTAATCTTAACAGATAGGTTCTCACTACACCAGCATACCAATATTACACAGAAAATGTGAAAGTCATTGAAAAGATTTTAATATTTCAATACTCCTCTCTGACCCAGTCTAAAAGTATAGACAGAAGTGTTGGAAGTTAGTTTAAAGACCATAGAAAAGAGACAACTTTCGAATAAAATTTGAAAACATTCCATTTACTTCCTCTCTTTAAACTTGTGTTGTTCCCTTGACACATGGTATCATAGTTGCTTTTCAAAGGGCAACAAAATTTCACAGACCAATTGGGACAAGCATTTCTCTGACCTCAATAATTCTCTTTAATCTAACAATAGTCTTTGGTACATGTAGATAATCACTATTTTATATCCTGAAACTAAATCACAGATTAGGCATTGTATCTTCCATCGTGTGAAGCAGTCACTTCACTTTTCTCTTAGCGTAACAAAACATTTTATGTGGAACCAATTAAGATTGAGGTGAAGTGATTAAAGTTAGCCTTCTGTTACCAACAGCGTATCTTTGTTCTCATATTGGACTCATTTGACACTTCAAATGACTGTGCAATTAATAACACTTCGCATATTTGGTCAGTTCTTACATTAAAGTAATGGCTAAGTTGCTATGAGAGAGACTCAACAATCCTATGGCTTAATTATTAAAGGTTTGTTTCTCTCTCATATGTTAGACTCAAGGTGTGGGGTTCAGATCAACAAGGTGCCTCTGTTCCACATAGTCATTCAGGGATCTGGGTTCTTTCTATCTTGTCTTGCCATTCTCAAGACATTGTCCTCATTTGTATGGTTGAAGTTGGTCATAGACAAATACATGTTCCAGCTTATGAGATGAAGGGGAAGCATAGAGAAATGCATGCTGATTACCAGTTTCAGATGTGGCATACATTGCTTCTAAGCCACATTAGCTGCAAGTGAGACTGGTCAATGTAGTTTAGCTGGACATCTGTGTGCCAGTTACAATTTATTACGATGGACAAGGAGGACAAACAAGATGAGCAAATGATTATCAGACTTTGTCATATTTTCTAACTTCTTTAAAGGTTCAGTGGAGATTTCAATGGGCAATTTAGAATCTGTATGAACTTTCCATTTACAATAATCTTGAACATCAATAATGCAATTATCATATGCAGTTATCAGTCTTTCCCATGTAGCTCATAAAATAGTAGGCATTTGTGTTCTAAACAAAGGGTTAAAATTTTTTAAAGTATGAACTACAGAACAAAAATAATCTTTGATATGTGGATTGAGAAAGAACAATGAGAGGGAGAAAAGGAAAAAAGAAGAAAAGAGAAAAAAAGACTTCCAGGCAGTTCATAGATTATAACCTTCAATAATAATATAATCCCATATGGTCAGTTAAGCCCTCCACAAATCCACCAAAGGGAACATGTCAGAGTCCAAAAGACCACTTAATGTTTGAAACTTTATACCTGTGTTTTCATACTCTTAAATGTGGCTGTGCCTTTCCTGTTTCTATTTATATCTTGTATAATTTCTCACTTACCTACTCTTTATCCTTCTCTTTGACTTCTGTCATCATTGATATTGTTCTTTCAACAATCTAACTTTTTTCCTGTTAGGACTCTATTTTAATCCCCTAATTTTTTTTTTTTTTTTTTTTTGAAATGGAGTCTTGCTCTGTTTCGAAGGCTGGAGTGCAGTGGTGCGATCTCAGCTCACTGCAAACTCCGCCTCCCAGATTCAAGCGATTCTGCTGCCTCAGCCTCCTGAGTAGCTGGGCTTTAATTCCGTAATTTTTAACCTACAAACCATAATGTTTTCTCCTCTAGTAGACTGCAAGTTCTTTGAGAGAAACAACCATGACCATGTGACCAGGTTCTACCTAGCAAATACTGACAAATGGTAGATTCATGGGAAATCCTGGGTGAATAAAGCAATAAAGGAAAAACAAAATCTAAAATATACATCTCCTTTCCTACCTTATCTCTTAAAGTTCAAGTCACACTTCTTGAGTTTTAATTTTATCTGGGCTAGATTGGGGCCAGAGATTATTTTTTATGAACCTAAGTATACTTTAGTGTCTAGCGAAGCCCTGCATAAAAGTGGTACACATTTTTTTTTTTTTAAATCTTGTAATACTGATTTAGAAATGGTAAATAAGGTTATGTATATGAATAGTTTGAGGACATACTTTTACAGAGAGATGAAAAATTTTTTTTAATTTCAGGACTTTTTAATATCAGCCATCCAAGATAATGTCTGTGAAGGACTACCTGTCTTCTTTGCTAACACAAAGTTCTGCTGTCTGATCTCATTCTTGATACATTTGTCTCAGGAGATGTCCGCTTGTTAAACTATCACTGGTGAATACCGATAGGTAAATCATACTGAATTCTTCTTCCTTCTAGCACACATCAGTTTTGGTACAAATGAAATCAGATTATAATGAATATCAAGGAGAACATTAAAGGGGGGAGAACAGAAGGCTTAAAATGAAGATCAAAAACAACTGATGGTCTTTTATCCTCGGTCTTTATACTTTTTCTGGGCAAACTAACTCATGTTCATGGCTTCAGTACCATTCAATGTTGACAACTCCCATCTCTCAGACCAGCTGTCTCTCAGATATCTCAGATTAAATGTGTTCAAAACAGAGCTCACTCTTTTGTATCCACTCCCCCAAAATGCATCTCTTTCTGTATTTCCATCTCCCCAGGGGTCACCAATGAAAGACACCATTTGATCTCTTCCTCTGCTACGGAGTCTATTGAGTTGATTCCTAAATTCACCTAGTCTTTTCTCTTTGTCTCCTTTCGTGTTTCTCCTGCCTTAATCCAGGGTTAAATCATTCAGTTGCAATACTTTCCTCACTGGCATGCATGCTTTGCCCTAATCCTACCCACCTTCATTCATTCAAAACCAAAATATGTGGTGCTTGTTGGATGCCAAGAAGTGGGGCAGGCCCTGGAGATATCAGGAGCACTCAGATATAGTCCTGGCCCTCAAAGGGCTCCTCATTGAATGCAAAGGGTAGATCTACAAACAAATGACTGGAGAATCAATAGAATTATCATAATTGCAGTGATAAAAATATGCCCAGCGTATTATGGAAACATATGGAAGGGCAAGGACCCAGCTTGGGTGATATATATGTATACGTACGTGTGTGTGTTCCGATAAGCAAAGACTTTCTATAAGGTGGCTTGGCTGGGATTTAGGGGAGGAGGAAGGTGTGGGTGAGGTCGTGAAGACTGAGGAGAGGAAGAGAGATCAGAGGAGAAGGACATTATGGGCTGAGGAACCATTCTAGCAAAACCACAAGAGCAAGGAACAACATGATGTGTATGAGGATCTGCAAATATTTTTATATTCTGGCATATAAAGTGCCTAGTAGAAGTGGTGAGAGATGAGACTGTGTAAGTAGGCAAAGACCAGATCACAGAGGGCCTTGCATTAAGAAGTTTATACTTAATCTGGAGAATACAGGAGTTCCTTTGAAGGATCTATGCAAGCAAGTAACATGGACATGTTATCATTTTAGGTAGATTATTCTGGTAACAATGTGGAGGATAGATTTGCAGAAATATCTGCAAATAGATGTAGAATAGAACCTGAACTAAAATAGAAGTGGACATGGAGGTGGGAAATATACAGGCAGTAAAACCAGCAGGACCTGGCAATTGATTCAATGTCTTGTTCTGAGGAAGGGAGAATAGTGAGGGAAACATGGTTTTCTAGGTTGGGTGTGTGGAGGTGCCATCTTAGAGCTAGAGAATGTGAGAAGATGTGCAGATTTGGTGGAGAAAATGATGAAGTCACTTTTGGATGAGGATGAAGTGGTTGTGGGATGTCCAGCAGGCAGCTGGAAAAAAAAAAAATATCTGAAAAGGAAGGGACCTGGCTTCAGATGTCCCTGCCAGCAGTCATCAGTCACCTGCAGCTGGCTGTCCCCCTAAGGCGCCAACTGGTGGCAGATGCAGCCCTGGGTGGACAGGTGCAAAGTGAAAGAAGTGCCAGTTCTCTGGAAGCCCTTCTGCGGATTTAAAACCTAGCTCCATAATTCTTGCTTTTCCATCTACTCCTGCAAAAATGACAGGTCTGTTGGCTAGTTAAGAGTGGATTTTCGTTGATGATTCTGATAACTTGAACTCTAGGAAGACAGTAAGTTAAAAATATAAATGATGTCTTAAGACCTCTTTTCATATAACAAACTTTCTGATGCTTATTTCTGATGCTTTTTGCCCCTGAAACTTGTTTATTATAATTTATCCAGCCTGTCTGGAGGCTGAATAAAGTGGACCTAAAATAAAGACAATTTCTCTCTTGATTGAAGGAGGAGATTGGGCAGCACAGAGAGAGGGGAGGGAAGCTGGTGCAGAGGTCCTTCAGGCAGACCACAGATTCTCGATTTGTTTAACCTGGTCTTCATTTGAGGTCATAATTTTTTTTCAGTCTTTTTCTCATTGTTCTGGAGTTAGATAAAAATAAAAGAGTTCTATCTGTACACTTTCATTAAACATTCAACTTTATTGGGACTTTACTATGTGCCTAGTACTGTTGTATGTGCTTGGGATGTAAAAATGACCAAGACACAGCTCTTGCTCTTAAGAAATTCAGCTTGGAATAGCACTTCTCAATGCCAGCTGCACTCTAGAATCACCTAGAACTTTAAAAACATCCTAGTGCCTGGGCCGCACTCTAGATCTATTAAATCCAAATCCCTGGGGTAGAGTTTCAACACTAGAAGTTTCTAAAAAACCTTTTTACTAAAATTCAAGTGTATATAAAGATAAAACAGTATAATGATGGCCTTTCCCCAATGTACATGTCACCCAGATTGAACAATTATCAAATCATGACCAATCTTATTTCTTTTATAACTTCCCTCCCTCACTCCAACTATTAAATTATTTTGTGGAATAAAATAATTTAAAAAGTAAAAAAGTATATAATCTCATTTTTTATTACTTTGATATGTAACTTTAGAAATTGTTTTCAAAATGCAATATCTTGATCATACCTAAAACAATAAATAAAATTGCTTATGTCACCAATAACCTGCCAGTTGTCAAATTTCCTCAGTTTTTTTTTTTTTTTTTTTTTTTTTTGAGACCGAGTCTCGCTCTGTGGCCCAGGCTGGAGTGCAGTGGTGTGATCTCTGCTCACTGCAAACTCTGCCTCCCGGGTTCAAGTGATTTTCCTGCCTCATCCTCCTGAGTAGCTGGGATTACAGGGGCATGCCGTCACACATGGCTAATTTTTGTATTTTTAGTAGAGATGGAGTTTCACCATGTTGGCCAGGCTGGTCTCCAACTCCTGACCTCAAATGATCCGCCTGCCTCGGCCTCCCAAAGTGGTGGGATTACAGGTGTGAGCCACCGTGCCCGGCCCTCAATTATATTATAAAAAGTTTTTGCTGTTGTTTTGTTTAGGTCCAAGTAGTATCCATATGCTGCATTTCGTTAACATGTCTCCTACATTTCTTTTAATCTATAGGTTCCTCCTTACTCATTTTTCTCTTCTTCACAAGTTTTTTTTTTTTAAACAAAAAAAGAAAACCTGGTCATCCAGGCTTTCTTTACTGGTGACAAGAAATGGGAAGCATTTGCCTGTTCACATTCTTGAATGCTATAGGGTTCTCCAAGTTGTAGATTAGAAAATGCTTTAATTTGAACTCTGGAACATTTCCAGCCAAAAGCAGCATTACATGATCTTTGTATGCCTTGAATCTTGGCATTGTCTTGGATGTGCGATGAATGTATGTATGCTCCAGCATACACTTTCAGAAAACAGTTTGTTTCATTGGCATTAAACATTTGTTCTGGTAAATATTTCTCATCCACAATTATCCTATGCAGCTCTGTTTTTTTTTTTTTTTCTTTTAAGCTTTAGGACATTCAACATGGCACTTGCTTCCTCACTGATGATCTTCACATTATGAAAATTATGAGCCATTTGAAGCATTGGAACTGCCCATGACTTGCTATAAATATTTGCATATAGGTGGCATCATCAGAATGTTTTTTAGTGTGTAAAAAAGAGTGGGGGCCGGGTGCATCGGCTCACGCCAGTAATCCCAGCACTTTGGGAGGACCAAGTGGGTGGATCTCGAGGTCAGGAGATCGAGACCATCCTGGCTAACGTGGTGAAACCCCGTCTTTGCTAAAAATACAAAAATTAGCTGGGCATGGTGGTGGGCACCTGTAATCCCAGCTACTCAGGAGGCTGAGGCAGGAGAATGGCTTAAACCTGGGAGGCGGAGGTTGCAGTGAGCCGAGATCGCGCCACTGCCCTCCAGCCTGGTGACAGAGCAAGATTCTGTCTCAAAAAAAAAAAAAAAAAAGAGTTCTTGCCTTAGCCTGGATTGTCTGCAGTTTAAGTGGTACTTAAACTATATCTGGTACTTCTGTATCTGGTCTTCCATCCATGTGACAAGTATTTTTTCATATAATCTGTTGGCCCAGCTCTTTTCTTTCTAACAACAGTGAATTTAACCAATATGGACGACTTCACTGTGTCACTGATTCACTTCTTATCCTTTGAGATGGTTGAGATTGTGGATGTGAAAGTCCTAATTCAAATGCAATGGCTATTACTGGCTTGCCACCTTCATGCTGGGCAATTACTCTTGAGTTTTATCTTGAGAAACTTAGAAGCAATTTGCCTTCCTCTTCTTCTCATCAGGAGCAGGAGAACAGGGATGGGCATTTTGTAGACATGATAAGATTTGGAAACACAGGACTCAATATTCAAAAAATGCTGTCAACACAATAGTACACTGTAGAGTATCAGCTGTTTACCCCTGTGACCATGTAGCTGGCTGGGAGCTGTGGCTCGCTGCCGCCACCCAGCATTGCGAGTGAGAATTGTACTACATATTGCTCACAGGAAAAAGCAAAATTCAAAACTCAGACAGTTCCTACTGAATGCCTACAGCATTTGCACCATTCTAAAGTTGAGAACCAAGTCAGGGACTGTCTGCATTTTCTCCTCTAAAAAAATTCATATTTCTTAACTGTTCACAGAAAAGGCTTATACAAAATAATTAATTCAAGAGCAATGGCACCTTTAAGGCCAGACTGTAGTCTCTAAACATTGTTTCTCATCAAAAAAAAATCCCCAAGCTCCTTGGAGAAATGAACAGTCCAGGTATGGAGCAGGAAAGCAGATAAACCTAGAATTTCTCTGTCTTTCTTGTATGAACTGTACCTCAAGATACACAAGGAGTGGATGAAGGAAAATTCTTTATAGAAAAATTCTAACTAATAAATGAAAAAGGAATAAAATAATTAGATTACAGCCATTTTGCAACTTTTAATGAGATAGTGGATCTAAGTAAAATATGTTTAGTTTCATTTGTTTCGTCTTATCTATTTTACTATTTTATTCTAAAAGTGGTAATAATTTTGGGATCTGCTTTATCTCAGTCTTTAGGATGTTCTGTGCCTGCCCCTAACATTCCTCTATCTTGAGTACTAAGTGGTCAGGCTGAAGTGAAAATTCTTTAGTCATCACAAGGAAGTCATACTGTTATCATGGGTGCTGGTTCAACCTTCTCATCAATGAAGTTACCCCTTCCTGGGAAACTCCTGCCAGGTCATTAATAACAAAGGAATTCTATTCCAGGAGGTCTTACTCCCTGGGTCTCTTGTTGCTGAAGACTTTGTGGGATTTCCATGAGCAATTAGTGATTAACTATCCCAACAGCTGGCCATGTTGCTCCGAGAGGATTTGTCCTACTACCTAGTTGGACTTTGATCCTTGATCTGTTGATTACAACTTCAATCCATTTTGCACTGCTGTATTAGGATACCGGAGACTGGGTAATTTATAAAGAACAGAGGTTTCTTTCCTTCTTATAGTTGTGGAGGCTGGAAAGTCCAAGATAGAGAAGACTGTAATTGGCCAGGGCCTTCTTGTTGTGTCATCCTATGGTGGAAGGCAGAAAGGTGAGACAGAGAGAAGCAAGAGGGGAAGGGGAGCTGAATTTATTCTTTTATTAAGGAACCCTCTCCCACAATAACAATAGTCCGTTCAAGAGAGTAGAGCCCTCATGACGTAGTAACCTCTTAAAGCTCCCACCTCTCAACACTGTTGCACTGGGGATTAAGTTTCCAAAACACAAACTTCGCAGGGAACACATTCAAACTGTAGCGATTTCCTTCCAGAAAGGTATGGTGGCTGCTTGGCCAGATGCCTAGCTCACTGCACTAGTTGAGCGCAAAAATGGATAAATGGCCAAGTAGAGTATATGTCAGGCTTATTAGCACAGGATGCATGGGAAACATGGACATAGGGTTGGTGTCCCATTGTCCATCCTAGACGGAGCTAAACACCAGACACCCTCTTCCTTGTGCTGTGAGGCATTTAACATGAAGTACTGGTCCATCCCTCATGATCACACCTGGGTGCCACAGTAATGTGGGGTGGTATCACCTGGTCTCCAGCCCTATCCTATCAGATCAGTTTCCAGGTTGAGGGAATCACCACCCCCTCTCATAGTGTAATCAGAGGGCTGGGGTCCAAGCCTAGCAATTTCAGCTCTTTTATTAGGTGGTATACGAGTGGCAAGATTTTCCATGTGAATTTTCAGGACTGGAGGACTTCCAGCACCAGCCCTAGCATCATGGGGGTGAGGGAGATTTTGGAATCTAAGGCAACCAGAACTGATTGCCTTAAGCACAGGGTCACAGTGGTTTCCAGGGACCTTCACAGGAGGCCCACTTCTTTTCTGGGAGACTAGCCTGCAGGGGGTTGGTCTTGGGCAACTTAATTCTTTCCACTCTGGATACTTGGGTTGTTTCTGGGCATTTACTGTTGGACATAGCACAGCAATAAATAACCTTGTGCTCAACTTCTCTTGGGAAAAGTACCATCATATTTCTGATATTGAGTTCTGGAAGTGGGATTGCTAGGTCAAAAGTCTTGTGCAAATTTTCTAGATATTGCCCAACCCCCTGTGTCAGGGTTGTACTATTTCATCTGAATTTTTAAAAGTTCTCTACATGAATCCAACATGCAGCCAATATTGAGAAACGCTTTTCTAGAATAGATTTTCAAACATTTCTTATATCACTTGAAAATTACTTGGGCTTTTTGGTTTCTTGGTAAATCTCTGATTAGGTCTTCAGTTAAAACAATTCCCGCTAAGGCATGAGCACCGACATTATAGGCCTTTAAATCCTGTCTGAATTTAACAGTAATACCCTCCATTCATATAGCAGTTTCACCAGTGCCATCTCATTTCATCCTCACAGAATTTCAATGACATAAAGAAAATTGATTTTACTATCTCCATGTTACGGTTTTGGTGCATAGAGGGGAGCCAATGAACTGTATTGCAGAGCTTCTTATTCTGGGATGCTTGGACAGGGTTTCGACCGGGACCTCTGAGCCCCGTGGAATTATGTGCAGTATGCCTGTGAGTATGTTGTGGTGGTAGTGGTAATGGGTGGAGAATTTATTCATAGTTTTCATCAGGTCCTCACAGGGGGCTGTTGTCCCAAGTTGTCCCAAGTTGTCCCAAACAGGATAAGTGGAAAGAACAAGGGATTTGGAATCAGAGGAAAAAGTTATCCACGTATTTTCTGGCTATGTGATTTGATGTGAGGGAGACTTGGCAGGGACACATGTTGCCTGGGCTGCTCAGCCAAGTTGATGAACCTGACTTGGCTTTCCCTGGTCTAGGACTTTGACTCTTTGTAAGGATTGGGGACAGGTAACCTAAGACCAGGCTGACAAACTCCTGCCCAAGGTCAAAACCAACACAGGTCCTCACTTCGTTGTCTTTTGCAGTGTTGACACATTTCAAATTTAAATAATTTTAGTGGGATGCACTCTCTACTTCTCTAGAGGCTCCGCCATTCCCTATTGTTTCGTGAACCTATAATTCACAATGATTATTAGGCCAATTTCCCCTGGGATTCCTTCTTCCTAGAGAACTCTTCTCTCAGATCTTCTTATGGTTAAGATCCATCTCATCACTCAGGTCTCAACTCAAGTGTCAACTCTTCTGAGAAGCTCTCCTTGCTCACCCTAGATAAGTGCCATCCAAAAACCATGTCATGTGAATCACAAATGTGAACCACTATGAAAGTTTGAATTTTCTGGTAGAGCCACATTTAAAAAAAGGTAAAAGGAAACATGTAAAATTAATTTTATTTATCCATTTTATTTAATCCACTATGTTTACAATGTTATTTCAACACTTAATCAATAAAAAATTACAATTGGGATATCACATTCATTCTTGTTTTTGTATACTAAATCTTCAAAATCCAACATGGTGTTTTTTTTTGAGATGGAGTTTCACTGTGTCACTCAGGCTGGGGTGCAGTGGTGCAATCTCGGTTCACTGCAACCTCCACCTCCTGGGTTCAAGCAATTCTCCTGTCTCAGCCTCCTGAGTAGCTGGGAATATAGGTGCATGCCAACACACTTGGATAATTTTTGTTTTCTTAGTAGAGACAGGGTTTCGCCATATTGGTCAGGCTGGTCTTGAACTCCTGACCTTAGGTGATCCACCCACCTCAGCCTCCCAAAGTGCTGTGATTACAGGTGTAAGCCACCACGCCCGGCCTCCAACGTATATTTTATACTTAACAACACATCTCCCCTCGGACTGGCCACATTTCAAATGCTCCATAGACAGATATAGGTGAATGGCTACCATACTGGACAACCCTCAAGCAAGGCAGCCCCCTTCTCCGCTCAAAAGGCCTGTTTGATTGCTTTCAGAGTGCTTATCACGATCTAAAGTTATCTTATTTATTTCTACCTTATGCACTTACTCTTTGTCTTCCTTTCTGGAATGTAAACTCCATGAGGGCAAAGAGATTTTATTCCATTTACTGTTGCATCCCCAGCCATCAACAAATACCTTTTAGATGGATGAATGAATGAATGCTTAATTGTTGAATAGATAAATGAGTGAATCGACGATTGAAAATGGATGAAATGGACTGATCTCTATAGGTATTTGAACGTGTGACCCGTGCCTTAGGCAAACCACTGGACTTTTTGGAGCCTTTACAAAATGGGGGCAATTCCATCAACTTCATAGTAGTAAGATTTAAACAATGATGTGTATGCAATTGTTTCATAAACTGTAAAGTCCTCTGTAAATGGTAGTTATTATTACTAAATGACTTGCCCAAAATATGTAGTTTGTGAGTAGTATAAGAGAGGGATTTTGCAATCACATGGGCCTGGCTCTGCCATTAGCCAGTGGCATGACTTGGGCACACTGTTTACCTTTTATAACCGACTAATGCAGAATCTCCTGGGAAATGGCCTGGCAAGCTGGATTTTTAACAAACATCCTAAGTAATTCTTGTTATCAAGAAAGTTTTGGAAACATGTGATACAAAATTAGTGCTCTACCAGGGCTGTCTGTGATTGCAGTTCAGATGTGGTTATCCTGTCAAGGTTAACTCCTTTTCAATTGAATGTACAGCTTCAGAAAGATGGTGAGTGATGATGAGAAAGATGATAGCACTTCATCAGCCAGATGGGCATTATCAATTCTGGTGATCAATGGAATGACAGATGCTATTGCCAAATTACACTCCTTCTCTAACCTGAAGGCTGAGGTCAGCTTTAGCGTCAATTAACTGGGTCACCATGTGTTTTTCAGGTCAGAAATGAAAATCAAGACAAAGGACCTTAGGAAGAGAGGAACAGAATATCTCGGTCATCTAAAAGAGCGATCCTGCCCCAGTGGCTACTGAGAAGGCACTGACTGGCTACCTATTGATAGGCCCCCAGACAGAAAGTCAGGGACCCCGGTGAGGGTCATGTACGTTGTACCAGCCCTTTTGAACTCCCGGCCTCAAGCAATCCTCCCGCCTCAGCCTCCCAAGTAGTTGGGATTACAGGTATGAGCCACCATGCCCGGTGGAATTAGATACTCTTACACTTTGCTGATATGAGCATAAACTAGTCCTTATCCTTCAATGAGATGGGAAGGTATGCAATATGGTGATAGACATAAAAATTACAGATATATGTATCCTTGAATCCAGTAATTCCATTTCTATTATACAATATGTTAACATATAGGAATGCATACATACACAGAAATATTACTCAACTTTAAAAAGGAATGAAATTTTGATATATAGTACAACATGGATAAATTTTGGCTGAGTGAAATAAGCTATACGTGGTGTATAAATAAGTGACTAGTGTAATAATAGGCCAACACAAACAAAAATATCGTATTCTCTCACTTATATGAAGTACCAAGAATGGTTAAATTCATAGAGACAGAAAGTAGGATTGTCGTTGCTAGGGACTGTAAGGAGGGAAAATGGGGAGGTATTGTTCAATGGGCATACACTTTCAGCTTGGGATGATAAAAGTGTCCGGAGATGGATGGTGGTGGTGGTTGCATGACAATGTAAATGTACATAACCACTGAATGTACACTTAAACATGACTAAAATGCACATTTTATTTTACATATGTTTTACCACAATAAAGGGCAATCATGTGTGCAAGTTTATTTGTTAGAATGCTGTTCATAATGACAAGATTTGAAACAACCTCAGCATCCATCAGCAGGGGACTGGTTACATGTCAATCATGGTATATTCATACAATAAAATGCTATGCAGCTGGTAGAAAAGGGAAATTCCTTATACATTGACATGATGTTGGATATTGTTGTTTTCCCCTCCAAATTCACTATTTACCATCTCTGCCTTATTTTGTCTGCTAGAAGTCTACCCTCTACAGAATGAATCAGCTGGGCTCCATCTTCCTCTGCCTTCCATTGGTAAGGCAGGGAGTTCCCCGGCTCTTTCTTGCCTACGCCTCAGACTGGTGGTGGCTTTGTTTCTTTCCCAAAGGCCACAGCTCCTATTGGGCAGGGTTCTGGCAATATCTGCATCCGTACCTCACCTTTTCCAGTCTGGGCTCAATGGTGACATGCAATCACTGAGGTTGGTATATTGGAATGTCCTTGGAATACTGTGTAGGTAGCAGACCAAAGGCTTAGGAAGAGAGAAATGCTGAGATAGACTGCGTGCAAGCTGCTAAGCCACCAGCTACCAGTACATCAGGGAGGTCTGCAGGTCTTTTTTCCTAAGACATTAGGAAATACATTAGTGAAAGGAAAGGAGCACCAGCATCCTTGAAAAGTTCTGTGACTGTTTTCTCTGGACTGGAATGAGGGTAGGAGACTCTGCAGTGGAGTTAGTTTCCTGATTTGATTTCAATGGCAATAACAGAATCCTGGAGTGGTGGAGGCCAGGCGGCAGCAAGACAAGGAGAGTGCATTTCTCTAACAAGTCACAAGGACTCCTGAGTAGAAATAAGAGGTTTTGACCTGCAGGGATCTGTGAAGGTGGCTTATTGATCATGGCGTCCTTAGAAATAAGAAATAGGCAGATTTCTAAGGTACTACTTGATCTGATAAGGAGGAAAAACTCTAGGAAAGGTGGGCAAAAGTCTGGCCTGGTCTCTTGTGCATTTCCCAGATCTAAGACAGTACATTGGCTTGGGAGCCCCTTGATTGAGGAGGAGGAAGGGCCTGTTGAGGAAGGACTCTGCAATGGGACCACAAACCTTCCTCAGAGGAACTTAAAATCCTTTACCAGAGTGACTATACAATGGAAAAAGTTTATATCCAGACTCTCCCGGAATTACTAGATATTGGCTCTAAAATTATGTTAGCTGTGTGCAGTACCTCATGCATGTAATCCCAGCACTTTGGTAGGCTGAGGCTAGAGGACTGCCTGAGCACAGGAGTTTGAGGTTACAGTGAGCTATGCTCATGCCACTGCACTCGAGCTGGGACAACAAAGTGAAATCCTCTCACAAAAAAATGAAAATTAAAAAAATAAATAAAAAACATGATATTAAGGTGTGGAGACCCAAATACTGCTATGGTCCACCTGTCAAGAAAGGATGTATGGAAGTTGGGTGATAGATGAAGTCTTGTTTTAAGTTCATGATACAGTGGGTCTAGTGAGATCCCTGTGCTAATTCCTCTTGTCTCAGATTGTGGAGTGGTACAGGTGTACTCAGTAAATCAATTAACCCCTGTAATGGCTCCCTGACCCGTGGATGGATGCTATTATGTAGGATGGGTTAAATAGAAGCTCCTGGAACTGCCCCCTTCCTGACCTCCAAGCCAAGATAGGAAATCAAAATCAATACCATATTCCTGGGGGAATTACAGAGATTAATGACTCAATCAAAGACCAAAAAAAAAAAAAACACGTAATGGGTGATTTCTATCATATTTTCCTTTAACTCATCTGTTTGGTTAGCGCAACAGCCGCAAGACTTGGAGAATGACTGTGGCTCCAGTTAGCATTGCCTCTCCTCACCCATGGCCATATACCTTTGTTTATTGCTATCAGCAAAGAGAATCTGAAGTAGTTTGCCTTCATGGAGCAGGAAGGGTAGTAAATTTACTCTTTTATCTCAGGGCTCTGTCGGCTCTATTTCTGTCACAACATAGTCTGGAGGAAACTTTATCATCTTGATATCTCACAGAGCATCCTGTTGGTCTGCTGTATCAATAAGGTTATATTAACTGGACCTGGTGAGTGGGAAGTAGCTAATTACTCTAGATGCTACAATAAAATATATGCATGCTGGAGCACGGAAAATACACCCGCCAAGGGGCTTGCCACAGTAGGGCTGTTTCTCTGGACATCCACAGACTGGGGCACATTCACATGGCTCCCCTAAAATGAGAAGTAAGTTGCTTCACTTTCTACTTTGCACTGTGAAGAAAGGGGTACGACACTCTTTTGATTTTAGAGGCAACATATACCACGTTTGGGTGTGCTGCTCTGACCCACGCACTGGGTCCGTTTTGAGTGGGGTTCAATGAGAAGACTCTCCAGCAAGTTAAGGCTGTGGTTCGAAAATGCCCAGCCTGGCCAGGTGCAATGGCTCACTCCTGTGGTTCCAGCACTTTGGGATACCAAGGTGGGCACATATGCTTGAGTTCAGGAGTTTGAGACCAGCCTGGGTGACATAGCAAAACCACATCTCTACCAAAAAATAAAAAAAACTAGCTGGGTGTGGTGGCACGCACCTGTAGTTCCAGCTACGTACGGGGCTGAGATGGGAGGATCTCTTGAGCCTGGGAGGTGGAGATTGCAGTGAGCTGAGATTGCAACCACTGCACTCCAGCCTGGGTGACAGAGAGAGACACTGTCTCAAAAATAAAATCAAATGAAAATAAAATTAAATTAAAGTTTAAAAATCCCAAAATGTCCTGCCAGTTGGGCCTTATGACTTAGCAGATCTGGTGTCTGTGGCACACAGAGATGCTGCAGGAAGCCTCTGATAAGACCCAATAGAACAATCATAGCCCAGACCCTCACAGTTTCAGGGTAAGGACATGCTCTCTTCTCCTGACATCTCTGCTCTCTTTGAAAAACAGCTCCTTGCTTACCTCTGGGTCCTGGTAAAGACTGAATGAATGTCTTATTATAGGATACTAATTAGCCCTGTGTCCCAAATTACCCATCATGAATTGGACGTTATCTGACATACAGAATCATACAATCGGACATGTGCAGCAGCATTGCAATATTAAGTGGAAGTGAGACACTCAAGACCAGGGCAAGGAGCTCTGGAAGGCACAAATAACTGCATGATAACTCAGACTCCCATAGTACCTGAGCTAATGTGTTGCTATCTCTCATTCAACTTACACTAAAGGCCACTTGGGTATTCTTTTTGTTTTTTCTTTTTAAGGTAAAATGGTTGTCTTATTCATTGAACTTAAAGCAAAGCTAGTAAAGTGTCTGCATGATGCAGCAAATACAAGACCTCTTTCTACAAATATTAGCATAATCAGTAAATTAGGGGCCAGAGTAAAACAGAGCCAAAAGGGGCTGAGGAAATCAATAAAGTATGTTACAACTTAACCCTTCACCTCAATAACTGAGTTTTTTAAAAAAATAAGTCAAGCCTCCCTATCCCAGAAAATGGGAATATACCTTTATTACACCAATTTGTACTTTTATTTCCTATTCTCGAGGTTAGAGTCTAAATCCTAAAGATATCCAAACCAGTATTATATCTACTTATCTATAGTCAGAGACAGCTTCTATCCTGTTGCCCTTAGCAGTCAAGGTTATTAAAATGTCTTTTCTCCAGAAAGATCCAATAGGAAAAAAGAAAGAAACATCTCTGATTAGACTCCAGCCATACCCTACCCTCGATCAAATCAACTGGATAGGCATAATGGAAACCAGAGCACGTGGTTTCCAAACCAGAAAAATCCTATGGGCAAGCGGAGGAGAGGAGAGGAAGGATTCAGCCTGAATGAAATTGAGTAATATCAATTTCACTTGTCTTCACACATCTTCAGGCTGCATGTTTGTGGAGTAGTTTAGGAATAAATCCATGGTTTGTGGAGCACTATAAAACCTAGTGGTCTGCTATGTTACATTATGGCTTTCCCCAGTAGTTTCCAAGGCAGCCACCGAGTCACTGGCAGGAGAATTTTGCTGGAACTGCATACAGTACTGCAGAGATTCCTCTCCACAGTTATGGAAAGGATTTTTCCAGGCCTGATTGTTCCAAGATTGGGTGCACCAGGTCTCAGTGTTCCAGGAGTGGTTGCTTTAGGACTGGATTCCAGGTCTGGTAAGCTCCACGTTGAATTCCTCCAGATCTGGTTGCTCCACATTGGAAGGTTCTCAGTTGTGTTCACCAGTCATCAGTAGAAAAAGTAGAGGCAGGTAGGTGCTGAGGCCTTCTGAGTCACACCATTACTACCCTTTGGCTGATTGTTTTCCTGACACCTCTTAGATTTCATTTTCTGGTTCTGGAACCAGGTCTTAACCTGTTTGTAGCTAAGGTTCTAGATATTGGAAAGTTCTTGCATCTACTGGAGGTTGAGTTATTTCTGTCTCTGAAATCTATCACTGAGTACACACAACTGGGTGGAGAAGAACACAGTTCTGGTCTTCCTTTTCTTGACTTGGACCTTGTCTTCCTTTTTTGTGGTGCTCTTCACTGCAGAAGTGGGTTGTTTGCCTTTGGAACTAGTGGAAGAATCAGGGATGTCCAGTCTCTGTGTGAGGCATCTCAGCAGAAGACATTTGCAAGGATGGGTAGTCTTCTTCAGGCCCACAAGTCACAAGCGTTGGTGAAGAGTCTTTACAGTCGGATGTTTTGGAGCAAGGCAGGATTTGGGGACAAGCTGGATCCACACTCAGGTTATTATTGGGAAAGGGGAGGAAAAAATTTAAGAGCTGGACTATAAAAAAAAAGTCTAAGGCTTTAAGACTTTTTTTTCTGAAAGATCTGAGAGAAATATGGCCTCCAGAAGTAAAGGTTTCAAGAAGTTGGGATGAAGTGAGTTGCCTCCAAAATAATAGGAGGCAATCAGCTCAGTCCGGCTGGGTATTCCTTATGAACAGTTAACAGAGGAAAAAAAGCTGCATGCCTGGTTATATATGGGCCTTTTTGGTGTGCAGGCACCAGCAGATGCAGATGGCTGTTGTATTTCAGCCTCACTTACAGATGGCCAAGAAAGTGTAGTGAAGGGAAATTTTCCCAAAGGATAAAACTTTAGGTGGCACATTTAGTTGTTCACTTTGCATGGAAAAGGAAATGGCCTGATGTATGGATCAGTGCTAATTTTTGGGTAGTGGCTAATATACTGGCCCATTTTTCAGAGAAAGAATGAGACTGGAAGAGTAGGAACAAAGAAATCTGGGGGAGAGGTATGTCGATTGAATGGGCACAGAGTGTATTTTTTGATCCCTGTGAATGCTCACCAAAAGTCAAGCACTGCAGAGGAGTTTCCCAGTAATCAGATGGACAAGACAATCCCCGTCATGCATGTCAGTTAGCTTCTCTCTCCAGTTATTCTGGTGCTTGCCCAGTGGGAAAGGGTACCATGCAACCATGGCAACAGGGATGGAGGCCATGGACTTCCCCTTATTCAGGTGATCTGGCCACCACAGCTTGAGTGGTTAACCTACCAATAGCAGAGGCCAAAGGTGATCTTGTAATGTTGCATTATTCCCTGGAGGGATCACCCAGGCACCTGTGTCAGGTTGATTACATCAGAATCCTCTTGTCACGGAGGGGGCATCAATTTGTCCTTAATGAATAAATACATATTCAGACTATGGATTTACTTTCCATTCTCATGATGCTTCTTCCAGCATTTGTTGACTTAAAGGTTTATCTTTTATTGTGGTGTCCCACTCAGCATTTGCCCTGACCAGAGGCACATTTCATGGCCAAGATGTGCAACAATGGGCTTACGCTTTCAGAATAAGTTGGTCTAACCACATGTCTCATCCCTCAGAAGTAGCTGGCTTGAAAGAATGATGGAAAGACCTACTAAAATTTGAGGTGCTGTTCTAGAGGATGCAGTACATGCATGCCTTAATTCAGGGGCCACTTGACAGTGGTGACTGCCTTATAATCAGGATCCAAGGGTTTGAGAACCAAAAGGTAAGGTAGGAAGGGCCCCTTTCATTATTATTCCTTACAACACACTTCTAGAACTTCTCCCGTTAATCTCCATAACCATGGATTTGGTAGGTTTGGGGGTCCATGTAGCCAAGGAAGGAATGCTTTTCCATGCTATACAGTCAGGCAGTTCTGTTAAATGGAAAATTGAGCCCCGCTCTCTGGCCGATTTTGGCTCCTGTGCCGCTTAACCTAGAGGGAGCTAAAGGGGTGACTCTTATGGACGGATGATAGAAACCAATTAGTAATGAGAAAATGAGTTTCTACCTTACAAGGTAAGGTGCTTGAAACCCAGGGGATTCACTGTAGCAATCAGTAAACCTTCCAAAGACTGAGGTATGACAGGAAGGGCATTTGAGTCACCCTATCAGGTAAAGAACCCCATCCAGCTGAGGTTTTAGCAGAGGATAAGGGGAACATGGAATGGGTAGTGGAAGAAAACAGTCATGATTCTCAAATTAGAGTTTATAACTGGTTGGAGAATTAAGGAAAGAAGCAGCTGTTTTGTGTTAATTGTCTCCCCTAGCCCCTTCTCTGTTAATGTTTTTGCAGCGTTTTAATAAAATATAATTCACGTAACATAAAGTTCACCATTTGAAAGTACATAATTTAATGTTTTTTTCTGTATTCATAGCACCACCATCTAATTCCTGCACATTTCCATCATCTCAACAAGAAACCTCTCTCAGCAGTTATTCTCTATCGCCTCTTCCCCCATCCATTGGCTAATGGATTAGATTAATCACTAATCTACTTTTTGTCTCTATGGATTTGCCTATTCTGGACATTCATATAAATGGAATCACACAATATGTGGGCTTTTGTGTCTGCTGTAGTTTAGAACAATGTTTTCAAGGTTTATCTATATTGTGGCATGTATTAGTACTTCATGCCTTCTTATGGCTAATATTCCCTTGTATGAATATATCATATCTTGTTTATCAATTTACCAACTGATAAACATTAGGGTTGTTTCTACTTTTTCCTATCATAAATAATGCTGCTATAAACATTCATGTACAAGTTAAACTTGGCGTACAAAAACTTGTACAAAACCTTGTACAAAACCTGTACAAAACCATGTACAAAACTTGTAGAAAACTTGTTGTACATGTACAAGTTTTGTTGACATATGTTTTCTTTTCTTTTGATTATATACCTAGAAGTAAAATTTCTGGGTCATGTATTAAGTAGTAATATGTCTAATGTTTTGAGGAACTCCGAAACAGTTTTCCACAGTTTTACACCACTTTACATCCCCACCAACAATATATGAGGTTTCCATTTTCTCCACATACTTGTCATCAAAAATTATTATTATTTTTATTATAGCCATTCCAGTGAGTATGAAGTGACTTCTCATTGTGGTTTTGATTTGCATTTTCCTAATGATGAGTGATGTGGAACATCTTTTCATGAGTCTTTTGGCTATTTGCATATCTTCTTTGGAGAACTCCCATCAAATCCTTTGCCCACTTTTTAATTGTTTTTTGTTTGTTTGTTTGTTTGTTTGTTTTTTTGAGTTAGTCTGGCTCTGTCACCCAGGCTGCAGTGCAGTGGCGCGATTTTGGTTCACTGCAACCTCCGCCTCTCGAGTTCAAGTGATTCTTCTGTCTCAGCCCCCCGAATAGCTGGGATTACAGGTGCCCACCACCACACCCTACTATTTTTAGTAGAGATGAGGTTTCATCATGTTGGCCAGGCTGGTCTCAAACTCCTGACCTCAGGTGATCTGTGAGCCTCGGCCTCCCAAAGTGCTAGGATTACAGGTGTGAGCCACCACGCCTGGTGGGTTGTCTTTTAAATATTGCATTGTAAAAGGTTTTTTTGTTATGAATTTTGGATACACTAGACCCTTAGCAGAGGCATGATTTGCAAATATTTGTCTTCTATTCTGTTGGTTGTTTTTTCACTTTCTTAATGGTGTCCTTTGATACTCAGAAGCTTTAAATTTTGATAAAGTTCAGCCAATTTGTCTGTTTCTTCTTTGGTTGCTTGTACTTTTAGTGTCATATCTAAGAAACCATTACTTCATCCAAAGTCATAAAGTTTCACACTTAAGTTTTTTTAAGAGTTTTATAGTTTTTGCTCTTGATTTAGGTCTTTCATCTATTTTGAGTTAATTCTTGCATATGCTGTGCAATAGGGGTACAAATTCATTCTTTTAACATGGATATCCAGTTGTCCCAGCACTATATGTTGAAAAGATAATTCTTCTTTCCCCATTCAGTGGTCTTGGGACCCTTGCTGAGAATCAGTTAAATATAAATGTATGAGTTTATTTCTGGACTGTCAATTCAATTCCATTGATATCTATCCTTATGCCAGTACCACAATGTCTTGATTACTGTTGCTTTGCAGTAAGTTTTAAATTTGGGAAATGTGAGTCTTCCAACTTTGTTTTACTTTTTAGGAATTTTATTATTATTTGGCTATTTCTGGTTCTTTTATTTCTACATGAATTTTAGGATCAGCTTGTCCAGTTTTGCAAAAAAGGCAGTTGGAATTTTGATAGAAATTGCATTGAATTTGTAAATGTTCCTGCTATTTTAAACAAAGAGCAATGTAGTGGCTAAAGTTTAATGGTTTTGGAATATGACTGAATGACATTACCCTACAGTGGTGTGTAGCTGATGGGATTTTGTATGTTCCCTGTGTTGGGGATATAAATTTCTCATCTAAATAAAGGATAAAAGCAGATGCTAAGAAGTAACCAGGTGTGTTTTCTACTTTTCACTCTATATGCATGCTGCACCTTTCTCCATCCTGCTCTGGGCCCCAGGAGGCTGACCTTTGTGGACTGCATCAGCCAAGCCCCCTTGCCCTCCAGCTTTTGGTTGGATTCAACCAATAGGAGGCACCAGGAAGAGATTGGAAAGTAGGAAGAAAGAGAAGTTAGGATATTCCACAAGTTCCCTCTCTGCTGAGGTGAAGGTTGGCAGTGGCTGTGTTTTCCTCTCAGCAGCACCATCCCTATTGGGTCACCCTGTCCTGCAGCAAAAGATCTCTCTGGGTTCTGATAAACAGTCCATATACTTAAAATTTCAGGTGTAAGGATGCTATGGCTTCCTGTGGCTAGCCCTGGGTTGCATCATCATCCTTTATTGGTTTCTTCTAACCTTGCCAAAATCTTCATAAATAGTCTGTGATTTAACTCCCTTTAATCAGCTGTTTCTAGTGTGCCATCTGCTTCCTATCATCCCGGATAGTACAAAATGGAAAGATCTATAAGATATATTAAGTCGATTGCTTTTAGGGGGGAGGAGCAAGATGGCCGAATAGGAACAGCTCCAGTATCCAACTC
>NW_016819101.1:0-2259 GCF_001698545.2 Rhinopithecus bieti
CTCCCAAAGTGCTGGGATTATAGGCTTGAGCCACCGCGCCCGGCCTTCTCTTTTCTTTTTTTGAGACGGAGTTTTGCTCTTGTTGCCCAGGCTGGAGTGCAATGGCATGATCTCGGCTCTCTGCAACCTCCCGGGTTCAAGCAATTCTCCTGCCTCAGCCTCCTGAGTGGCTAGAATTACAGGCATGTGCCACCACGCTAATTCTGTGCTTTTAGTAGAGACAGGGTTTCTCCATGTTGGTCAGGCTGGTCTCGAACTCCCAACCTCAGGTGATCTGCCCACCTCGGCCTCCCAAAGTGCTGGGCATGAGCCACCGCACCCAGCCTATATAGGTATTTCTATATCCAATTATTATTTATGGCAAGTGATAGCAGTATTTAATAATTTCTGAGAAGAATTATTAGGATCAAAGACAGTCCACAAGTTTGAGGATTAAGTCACAGTTGGGAGTTACAGTTTGAATCTGCCACAGCCTCGGAAAAATAAATTTTCTGAACCTCAGCTTTTCCTCTGTAATGCAAAGTGAGATGCTGACTTAATACCTGTTCGACCCACTCATTATGAATGCAAGGGTCAAATGCCAAAACTTGAAAGTAGCAAACACACAAAAACAAGTATCACAACAAAGATAGTTGTTTTCTCACCTGGCTTTATTCACTTGCCACAGGCCACTGAGGTAGCATCACTCCCTTAATACTTCAGTTTTATGTTATTTCTTTTTTTTTGTGTGAAGGAGTCGCACTCGGTTGCCTAGACTGGAATGCAGTGGCGTGATCTTGGCTCACTGTAACCTCCGCCTCCCAGGTTGAAGTGATTCTCCTGCCTCAGCCTCCCGAGTAGCTGGGATTACAGGCACGCACCACCATGCCCAGCTAATTTTTGTTAGACGGGGTTTCACCATGTTGGCCAGGATGGTCTCGAGTTCTTGACCTTGTGATCCACCGGTCTCGGCCTCCCAAAGTGTTGGGATCACAGGCGTGGGCCACCGAACCCAGCCTTATTTTTTCTTTATTAATTTTTTTGAGACGGGCTTGCTCTGTCACCCAGGCTGAAGTGCAGTGGTGCAATCTCAGCTCACTGCGGCCTGAAACTCCCAGGCTCAAGCAATTCTTCCACTTCAGCCTCCTGAGTAGTTGTTAGTACAGGTGTGTACCACCATACCCAGCTAATTTGTGTGTATTTTGTAGAGACAGAGTTTCACCATGTCGCCTAGGCTGGTCTCAAAACTTTTGGACTCAAGCGATTCTCCCACTTCAGCCTCCCAAAGTGTTGGAGTTACAGGCATGAGCCACGCGCCGGCCATAAATTACACTCAGAACTAAGTATTGGCTCAGTGCAGTGGCTCACGCCTGTAATCCCAGCACTTTGGGAGGCCGAAGTGGGATCACTCGAGGTCAGGAGTTTGAGACCAGCCTGGCCAACATGGTGAAACCCCATCTCTACTAAAAATACAAAAATTAGCTGGGCATCATGGCACATGCCTGTAATCCGAGCTACCCAGGAGGCTAAGGCAAGAGAATAGCTTGAACCCAGGAGGCAGAGGTTGCAGTGAGCCGAAATCGTGCCACTGCACTCCAGCCTGGGTGTCAGAGTGAGACTCTGTCTCAACAACAAAAATACAATTTACTATAATCTAGCTAAGTACCAGCTGTGTACAGTAACTTATTTCTTTTCACAGAATCCTGTGTTTCAGGGTTACTGAAGTACAACATAACCAGAATCTATGATTCCATATAGATTTCCAGACCAGAAAATGCTTTATCCTTCCAAGCCACCTCCAGTAACTTATAATACTCATCTGGTAAAACCAGGTTGTTTTTGCAAGAAACTTCCCTGTAACATCCCAATAGTCACGACACTGTCAATTCCCCGGTTTTGTATTTTTAATAGGGATGAGGGTCGGGCGGGTGGCTCACGTCTGTAATCCCAGCACTTTGGGAGGCCGAGGTGGGCGGATCACCTGAGGTCAGGAGTTTGAGACCAGCCTCACCAACGTGATGAAATCCCGTCTCTACTAAAAAATACGAAAATTAGCCAGGCATGGTGGCATGAGCCTGTAATCCCAGCTACTCAGGAGGCTGAGACAGGAGAATCGCTTGAACCCAGGAAGCGGTGGTTGGGGTGAGCTGAGATTGCGCCATTGCACTCCAGCCTGGGCAACAAGAGCAAAACTCTGTCTCCAAAAAACCAGTCTCTATTATTTTTCCAATTTTCTTTAAGACTATATTTAAAATAAAACTTTAAAAAAACAAAATGTTA
>NW_016819101.1:6766-7535 GCF_001698545.2 Rhinopithecus bieti
GTAGGAACACAGGGGACACACACAATCTCGTGGGTTAGAGAAAGACCTCGTGGAGGTGAGGAATTGGCTGAAACCTAAATAAAGGAGAAGGAACGCTTCCCCGGGGAATGGGGGAGGGGAGCTGAAGTATGTTCCAGGCAAAGGGAACAGCATATGCAGAAAACCAAAGATGGGCTGGGGGCAGTAGCTCCTACCTGTAATCCCAGCACTTCGGGGGACCGAGGTGGGCAGATCACCTGAGCTCAGGAGTTCAAGACCATCCTGGCTAAAACGGTGAAACCCCGTCTCTACTAAAAATACAAAAAATTATCTGAGCATGGTGGCGGGCGCCTGTAGTCACTGCTACTTGGGAGGCTGAGGCAGGAGAATGGCGTGAACCCGGGAGGCGGAGCTCACAGTGAGCTGAGATGGCGACCCTACACTCCAGCCTGGGTGACAGAGCGAGACTCCGTCTCAAAACAAAAACAAGACGGGGCTGGGCATGGTGGCTCACACCTGTAATCCTAGTACTTTGGGAGGCTGAGGTGGGCATATTACCTGAGGTCAGGAGTTCGAGACCAGCCTGGTCAACATGGCGAAACCCTGTCTCTACTAAAAATACAAAAATTAGTCAGGCGTGGTGGCTCACACCTGTAATTCCAGCTACTCAGGTGGCTGAGCCAGGAGAGTTGCTTGAGCCCAGGAAGCAGAGGTTGCAGTGAGCGGAGATCGTGTCACTGCACTCTATCCAGCCTGGCCGACAGAGTGAGACTGTGTCTAAAAAAAAAAA
>NW_016819102.1:0-1677 GCF_001698545.2 Rhinopithecus bieti
GGTATTTCATTTCTTACTAATAAAAGTAGACAGATTAAGAGAGAAGCTGTTGGTTAACTATCTGACCATCTGTTTCCTTTCAGATCTACTTTGCAGCCCACTAGGAGGCCTTTTAAACCCAGTTTTTAATTACTTTCTTCAATCCAGACCAAGGTTAAACAAAAGTACGTTTAGAGAGACGAGGCAGTTCATTTATGATAACTGTTTTGATTAATATGAAAGACAAAGCTGACTTTTTACACTTGGGTTGCAGAGAAGAATTTTAAGCAAGGGGATTTGTTTCTAGCCCAGGTCTTGCATGTTGGTTTATTAGTTTGTTTGAAGTCTTGCAGATTGCTAGAACATCAGGCAAAAAATTCAAATTTAAGTTTAAAAATATCATAACAAATTTAAAGACTGTATATTTAAAGTATTCAATGATGCTAGGTTTTTTGTTGCTGTATTGCCCATTCGTTAGCATAACTATTTTTTTTTTTTTTTTTTTTTTAAGACAGACTCTCACTCTGTCACCCAGGCTGTGGTGTGATGGCATGATCTTGGCTCACTGCAATCTCTGCCTCCCAGGCTCAAGCGATCTTCCTGCTTCAGCCTCTCAAGTAGCTGGGACCACAGACATGCGCCACCAGGCCCAGATAACTTTTGTATTTTTGGTAGAGATGGTTTTTCACCATGTTGCCCAGGCTGGTCACAAACTCTTGAGCTAAAGTGATCCACCCTCCTTGACCTTCCAAAGTGCTGGGATTACACACGTGAGCCACTGAGCTCAGCCGCTAAGATTTGACTTTAGTAATAGTAAAGACAACACTTATTTATGCATTGAATATGTCAGGCAAGATGCCCAGGGCTTTACCTACATTATTTTATTTAATTTATCTTTACAATAACATTTTAACATAGTAATAACTACTATTAGATTCATTTTATCTAATTGGAGAGGGTATCTCTAAGATCCAGAAACATAGGTACATTGGTCAAGACTGAAGAGCTAGAAATGGCAGGGCTGTGATTAGAACTCCAGTTGTTCGGACTTCAGAACTCACTCCTAAACACTGTGTTATTTACACATCCTCTGTATATAGTTATTGAATAGAAATTGTCAATACTACATAAAAATCCTGTTAATATGAGTTTTAAATACAATTGTCATTTAAGAGGGGATGATGTCTAAGTAGGCAAATGTGTCCTCATTCATAACCCATACTCGAGAGTGAGATGAGAGTTGGCATTGGTGGGAGGCTGGGTGTAGGGAGGATAGTAGCACCATGTTCTTTTACAATTTAGTTCTTTTTTTAAAAAAAAATCAAATGAATTAATCGAGGGCACACTTAAAATAATATTTGTCTGTACTTTCTTATGCTGGCCTGTGTTACATACCGAATTTTATGACTGATTCTCTTCCATGTTATGTGGCTATAGACCAACATAATTAAAAGGTGGTTTCTATGATTCTGTAAATCTAAATTAACCAGGAAGGCAGTACTGCTATAACTTGTAAACTCTGGTTTTAGACTCTAGTCTTTGATTTCTGTCCCTTTGGTTTAGTCCTTTTTGGAAATGAGACCTATCCTAGAGTTAGGGTCGAGCCAACCCTTTCTGCTTGGGGGATTTCCAAAAATGAGTCAAGACAATAAAATTTCACCTTTCAAACACCAGAGAATATTCATCTTAGGTAACATT
>NW_016819102.1:6377-7542 GCF_001698545.2 Rhinopithecus bieti
TTTAGATTTCATCATGAGTGATATAACTTTCCAAGTGTCACATTAAAACATATTTCAAAGAAACAGCTAATTCACTCAGGTAGTTTTTAACTCATTTTTACACTGAAGTTCAAATTAATTGTTAGTTTTTCTGTATTCTCCGGTTATGGAGCAGACTCCCAATTCCTCAGCTTACCAGTTTTGAGAGGAATTGTGTGAAAGAGCATATTCCAAGTCCCTATCCCCAAAACAAGGGAGAATAAAATAACATACTTAGGCTCAGTATATTAGTACTATTTCATTTGAAAATATCATAAATTTTAAAAAAGAAAGGCATGCACAAAAGAATATTTGTAACCAAGTATGCATTCTGAATAGGAAAGATTTATTGGAATCCCTATCACTTAGAGAAGCAGAACTACTATGGTAATATGGAATAATGGTTTATTTTCAGTTTTAGACCTTGCACAGTTGTGGGAACTTTACAGTTGCCTTCACATCCGGTATGGAGCTAAAGTCATCATAGGTTAGCAGAGCTGGCAACTGGGAAGAAAAGCTGGATTTGAAGTAGAGCTGAGCAAGGGCAAACTAGAACCTGCAGGAGAAAATGAAACCCATAAAGATAAACTGGAACTTGTATCTGACTCATTCTTCTCCATCCTCAATGACCCTGACTTGAACAGCCTGAAAGGGACTGGCACTCTTCCCTGCAAAGCCATTCATGCACCTGGCCCAGAAACCAAAAGAGGAGATCTGTGGGGAGCCAAAGAAATGTAGCAGGACGAGCTGCAGACAAAACTCCTCAGACACCGAGTTAAAGAAGGAAGGGGTTTATTCGGCCGGGGCATCGGCTAGACTCCTGTCTCAAGAGCCAAGCTCCCCAAGTGAGCAATTCCTGTCCCTTTTAAGGGCTCACAACTCTAAGCGGGTGTGCGTGAGAGGGTCGTGATTGATTGAGCTAGCAGGGGGTATGTGACTGGGAGCTGCATGCACCGGTAGTTAGATTGGAACAAAATAAGATAGGGATTTTCACAGTGCTTTTCTATACAATGCCTGTAATCTATAGAAAACAGAACCAATTAGGTCAGGCATTGATCTTTAACTACCAGGCCCAGGGTGTGGCACTGGGCTGTCTGCTTGTGGATTTCATTTCTGCCATTTAGTTTTTACTTTTTCTTTCTTTGGA
>NW_016819103.1:0-76721 GCF_001698545.2 Rhinopithecus bieti
CTTGGACAGAGGAAGGGGAACATCACACATTGGGGCCTATTGTGGGGACCGGGGAGGGGAGAGGGATAGCATTAGGAGATATACCTAATGTAAATGACGAGTTAATGGGTGCAGCACACCAACATGGCACATGTATACATATGTAACAAACCTGCACGTTGTGCTCATGTACCCTAGAACTTAAAGTATATATATAAAAAAAAGAAATGGAAGCAACCTCAAAGTCCATTGACAGATAAATGGATAAAGAAATGTGATATATACATACAACAGAATGTTTTTCAACTTTTATTAGAGAAGAAAAACTTGTCATTCAAGAAAACGGTGATGAACCTGGAGGACATTATGCTAAGTGGAATGAGCCAGACACTAAGCACAAATATTACACAATACCACGTATAGGAGGAATCTAAAATAGTCTCATAGAAACCCAGAGTAGAACGGTGGTTCCCTGAGGCTTGGGGGAAGGGGAAACAGGGAGATATCAGTCAAAGGGTACAATGTTTTGATTATACAATATGAATAAGTTCTAGAGATTTGTAGCGCATAGCACCTATAGTTAACAATACTGTAATCTATGCTTGGAATTTGCTAAAAGAGTAGATCTTATGCTAAGTGTTCTTATAATCATCATCACAATAACAACAACAATCATAAAGAGGGCCCCAGGTAGAAAAAAATCTAGGAAATACCATTTGGGACATAGGCCCTGGCAAAGATTTTGTGATGAAGACTCCAAAAGCAATTGTAACAAAAATAAATTGGCAAGTAGGACCTACTTAAAGAGCTTCTGCACAGTAAAAGAAACTATCAACATAGTGAACAACCTACAGAATGTAAGAAAACATTTGCAAATTATGTACCTGACAAAGGTCTAATCCATAATCTATAAGGAACTTAATTAAGCAAATTAACAAGCAAAAAACAAAGAACCCCCTTAAAAATAGGCAAAGGACATGAACAGACACTTCTCAAAAGAAGACATATACATGGCCAAAAAGCATATGAAAAAATGCTCAACATCACTAATCTTTAGAGAAATGCAAATAAAAACTAATATGAGATACCATCTCACACCAGTCAGAATGGCTGTTATTAAAAAGTCAAAAAACAACAGATGCTGGTGAGGTTGTGGAGAAAAGAGAACACTTATACACTGCAGAAGGGAATGTAAATTAGTTCAGCCCCCGTGGAAAGCAGTGTGAAGATTTTGCAGCTAACTTAAAGCCAAAGTACCATTCAACCCAGCTATCCCATTACTGGGTATACAGCTAAAGTAACATAAATTGTTCTATCAAAAAGATACATGCACTCATTTATCCACCATAGCACTATTCATACTAGCAAAGACATAGAATCAACCTAGATGCCCATTAACAGTGGACTGGATGAGGAAAATGCAGTACAAATATACCGTGGAATACTGCACAGCTATAGAAAAAGAACAAAATAATGTCCTTTGCAGCATGAAGGATGCAGCTAGAGGTCATTATCCTAAGTGAATTAATGCAGGAACAGAAAACCACAAACCACGTGTTCTCACTTATAGGGAGGAGCTAAACACTGAGCAAACATGGACACAAAGAAAGGAACAATAGACACTGCGGCCCACCTGAGGGTGGAGGGTGGGAGGAGGGACAGGATAAAAAAACTAACGAGTGCTATGCTCATTACCTGGGTGATTAAATTATTTGTACACCAAACCCCAGTGACATGCAATTTACCCATGTAACAAAACTGCACATGTACCCCCTGAACCTAAAATAAAAGTTGGAAGAAAAAGAAGGGCAGGAGGAAACTTTAGGAGGTGGTGGGTGGGCTTATGGCACAGATTGTGGTGATGGTTTCACAAGTATATACTTCTCTCCAAACTCATCGAGGTGTATACATTAAATTATGCACAGCTTTTTGTATGTCAGTCATACCTCAACAACATAGTTTAAAAAAAAGAGTGGGGCAAAATTTTCCAGAGGATCTGGAGGAAGAGAAAAGGGAAAAGAAACAAAGCTTCTGAGCGGACATATACCGCTGCCCACCGCAGCTTGCTATGGAGTTCTTGGCAATCATTTTTTTAGAAAAAGTGATAAAACAATTATTTTTTTCAATCACAGAAAAAAGGATGTCGGTGGGAGGTCTGGGATCTTTGGCTTCTCACCTATCTCCTGGACTAGATAGGCACCTTCTTGATGGCAGAAACGGGGAACTTATTCTTCTCTGTATGCTTGGCACTTATCAGAGCCTGGCACATAGTAAGTGCTGAAATCAGGGTTCTGGATGAATAAGCCCACCTGTAATTGCTTAGTCTGGGTTTCTGAAATGTTACTGTGTATTTGAATCACCTGAACATCTTGTTAAACTGCAGACTCTGACTCAGTAGGTCTGAAGGGAGACCAGAGATCCTGCATTTCTGACAAGCTCCCAGGTGATGCCAATGCTGCTGGTATGGACCACCCTTTGAGCAGCACATCTCAGTCTTCTGACAAGGAATCTGTGGGCATCTCATTATGCAAAGAGAGGGGGCTCTAGGAAAAAAAGTGATAGGAGGGTCAAGAGACCTGGATTCTAGCTCCAGATCTCCCGCCTAGGAGCCGGGGAACTTGGGCAAATTTCCACACTCCTCTGAACAACAATTCCAGCTGCCAGGTCAGATTCCCTGCCCTGCCCTGTCCTGCCCTGCCCTGCCCTGTCCTGCCCTGTCCTGCCCTGCCCTCTCAGTGTCTGAGCTGCTGCAGTGAAGGCTGGGACTGAAAGGGCGGCATTTAAGGCTGAACCAGACTCATCACCGCCCTGGATAAGCTTTGAGATCACATACATTAATATGCTTTGCAAGGATGTGAGGAAAAGTTAAGATCAACCAACATACCCTGCAGAAAAGAATGCCTGAACTCTCGCAGCTGCCACCCAGCATGCTGATCTCAGATTTTATATTTAGCCCTACTTCATAAATTCTCTGCCATCCATATTCTGGTAGTCGTCATTTTTTCTAAGCTGGCTCTTTCTAACCAGGTGGATCCCCTCTTTACTAAGGACCTTCTGATCTCTGACTCCCACCCCAACCTCTTCTTGAAGAAAACAAAATCAAAGCCCCTTTTATACTTTTGTCAATGCTGCACAAACAATAATAAAATAATAGCTCAACATTTATTAAGTACTAACTCTATGCCAATTCTACTGATAAGATCCTTACCTAGACTGTATTAGGGTTTCTCAAATGGTAAACATTGATTATAGCATGTGATACAGACATGTGTTGTTTTGATCATTATGTTATTTATAAGTCACCTTGTATTTATGGTAACTAGTACTGTCTTTCCACTTAGGGTAGCACTGTAAAGTCTAGTTTAAAATAAATATAGATAAAATGAGTCAACAAAAGAGAAAAGCAAATCAAAACCATAATGAGATACCACTTCATGCCAACTAGAATGGCTGCAAGAAAACATACCAACAAACAAAGAAAAACCCAGATACTAACAAATGTTGGCAAGGATGTGGAGAGGTTGGATTTCTTATCCACAGCTGGTGGGAATATAAAATGGTTCAGCTACTTTGGAAAAGAGACTGACAGTTTCTCAAAAGGTTAAATAGAAAATTACTATGCAATCCAGCAATCCCACTTCTAACTATATACCCACAAAGAAAACGTATGCCCATGTCAACATTTATACAGGGATCTTCCTAGAAGTATTCATAATAGCCCCAAATGTCCATTAACTGATGAATGGATTAATAAAACACTATGGAACATTTTTCATCATTGAAAGGAATGCAGTACTCATGAATGCTGCAACATGAATGAATCTTGAAAATATTTTGCTAAGTAAAAGAAGCCAGCCACAAAAGGTCACATATTTTATAATTCTATTCATATGAAGTGTCCTGAATAGGCAAATCCATGGAGACAGAAAGTAGATTAGTGGTTGTCTATGGCTGACAGGAGGAGTTTTAGGTGGGGAGAATAAGGAGTGACTGCTAAAGGGTACAGGGTTTCTTTTGGGGGGGTTAAGAAAAATTGGGATGCTTGAAAATGTCCTGTGTTGATGGTTTGCACAACTCTGTGAATATACTAAAACCACTGAGTTGCATGCTTTCAGTGGGTAAATTGTATGACATGTGAAGTATGTATCAATAAAACCATTATAAAATATGTAAAGAACGTATTAGATAATACTATAGTTGGAAAGCTGATCACAATCTCAAAAGGCACAATCTCCAGTGCCATAATCCCAAATGTTGAAATCCAGAAAGATCACAACCCAAAAATATAATTCTGGAAAAATAATTTTACAAATTACTTTAAAGGTATTTATTTACATTTTAAAAGGAGGTTTGGGGCTGGGCACGATGGCTCATGCCTGTAATCTCAGCACTTTGGGAGTCCGAGGCGGGCGGATCATGAGGTCAGGAGATTGAGACCATCCTGGCTAACACGGTAAAACCCCGTCTCTATTAAAATACAAAACATTAGCCGGGTGTGGTGGCGGGCACCTATAATCTCAGCTACTCGGGAGGCTAAGGCAGGAGAGTCGCTTGAACCCGGGAGGCGGAATTTGCAGTGAGCCAGGATCGCGCCACTGCACTCCAGCCTGGGAAACAGAGCGAGACTCCGTCCTAAAAAAAAAAANCAAATGTTGAAATCCAGAAAGATCACAACCCAAAAATATAATTCTGGAAAAATAATTTTACAAATTACTTTAAAGGTATTTATTTACATTTTTAAAAGGAGGTTTGGGGCTGGGCACGATGGCTCATGCCTGTAATCTCAGCACTTTGGGAGTCCGAGGCGGGCGGATCATGAGGTCAGGAGATTGAGACCATCCTGGCTAACACGGTAAAACCCCGTCTCTATTAAAAATACAAAAACATTAGCCGGGTGTGGTGGCGGGCACCTATAATCTCAGCTACTCGGGAGGCTAAGGCAGGAGAGTCGCTTGAACCCGGGAGGCGGAATTTGCAGTGAGCCAGGATCGCGCCACTGCACTCCAGCCTGGGAAACAGAGCGAGACTCCGTCCTAAAAAAAAAAAAAAAAAAAAAAAAAAAAGAGGAAGTTTATTAAAACACACACACACACACACACACACACACAAAACCACATAAATCCACAACAGAACTCCTCATAGGGCACTTTATATAATAAAAGAGCCAATCATAGATATATATTTTTGAGAAAACAGGGGTATAACTGTTACGAACAGGTGACTCTTATTCATAAACGAATAGTATAAGTGAACATCACTATGGTTGGTAATTGCGTGCACCCAATTCTATAACTGCAGTCACCTGAAATACCATGATGGACAGCCTAAGCCTATTGGCAAGACTGGCCAAAAACATGGACGGGTCCGCATTGCTTTATCATAGCACCAACTGCCCAATAGTCAAGATCTTGACAAATTTTAACTTTCACAAATGTAGATGCACAAAAAGGACATCCTTTCACTTACTGAGGGAGTTTTAATGTTTTTATGGACGTGCACAATGCTTACACATGAAATCAATGTTGTGACAATGAACTTTCAAGGAGTCACATTTGCAAAAAAAATGCATACAGAGAATTACAACTCTCTAAAAGTCTTTACGTAATTTACACTTTCAGGATTGGAGATGATGTGAAGAAATACATAGCATAGTGATTGTAAAAAACAATGCTGACAATTTAAAACAGTAAAAAAAAAAACTAAAGAAAAAACAAAAAAGAAAAAGAAAATTTGACACATGAAAATGTATATTACAGGGTTGGGTAGATTATGAGCAATTGTGCAGTTAGTCCATAAGAGCTGGCCAGCTTTCACGATCATTAACTCTATTTTGAAGTCATGTATCACAATGAATCGCTGCTTTTTTTTTCTTTTAGGACATCGCTTTCCTTGGAGAATATATTCATATTCAGTTTCTACCTGGCACTTCTCTTTTTAAAATTCTTCTATGATTCGATATACATGGACGTGAGCATTCCCTATTCATTTTTCCCCTCTTCTGTGCCATGATTCTAATCCTGTTTTGGGTACCCAGAAGTCCATTTCATGAGTACTTACACAGAACACAAATTTGGTGGAAAAAATATTGGTGATCAAACAGCAGCACCATTGCATAAGTGTCTTCTTATCCTACCATTAACATAATTATTTTTGAACCAGTCAGTAACTTCGCTTAGTTTCTTCAGACAAATGTAGCTCATTAAAAGCTCCTGGAATGTCATCAGCTGGAAAGGAATGCCAATGCAGGAAAATAACACATTTTTAACCCAAAGTTTCCCTTGTATGGCATGGTCAGCCAAGCTACTCATCTGAATTTTCTGCCAAATGCATTGGGCTGAATGGAGAAAACAAACTTTATTGGTAACACCTTGAAACTCACTTTTAGAAACCTTAATCACACCTAATTCCAAATCTGTTACTATGGTTTGGAGATTGAAATTGGTTTTCTTCTCCATAAAGGAAATATCAACGTAATAATTCTTCTTGACATAATGCAACTATTCTGTGATTGAGATTTTCAGAATTTTAGATGACAGGGATTTTAGACTTTAGGAAATTTGATATTTAGGGATTTCAACGTACGGGATTATAGCTTCTGAGACTGTGTTTTCAGGATTATGATCCAAATCCCTACAGATGGCACATGAATATTAAAAAAAATTGAAGAGGCTGGGCTCAGTGCTCACACCTGTAATCCCAGCACTTTGGGAGACTGAGGTGGGCGGATCACAAGGTCAGGAGATCGAGACCATCCTGGCTAACATGGTGAAACCACGTCTCTACTAAACAAACAAACAAACAACAACAACAACAACAACAAAAAAACCATAGCTGGACTTGGTGAGGAGCACCTATAGTCCCAGCAGTTTGGGAGGCTGAGGCAGGAGAATCGCTTGAACCCAGGAGGCAGAGGTTGTAGTGAGCTGAGATCATGCCACTGCACTCCAGCCTGGGCAAGAGAGTGAGACTCTATCTCAAAAAAAAAAAAAAATTGAAGAGATAGTTATGGTAAAGTTTAGGAAACACTAGATATAGATCAGTAGTCCTTCCAATAACCCTTTGAGAGAAATGCTACTTTCTTTTCCTGTTATATAGGAAACTGGCTCCCAAGAGTTAAATTACTCATCCAAGGATATAGACTTCAAGTGAATTTTGAACCCAGACAACTGACTCCAGAACCAGTGCTCCTACCTGACATGCTATACTGCTTCCAGGGTCCCTAACCCCCAAGTTCAGCCCTAGTCAAACTTTGTATAATGATGCCCCTTGCCAATCTCTCTGACTTGGATTTTACCTGTACCAGTGAGCATCACCTACTGCTTGACATAGGCTGTAAGATGACACAGAAAATACTAGTGATAATTCCAGGCAGTGGGAAAGAACAAACTCATTGTACGGAGGGGGAAACTGAGGACGAGGTCATATAGATAATCGGACACCACCAGGACTCCTTGGGATTGCTCTATGGCCAAGATGGCCAGTTATTCACCAAATATCACCCCTTCCAAAAGAAGGGCTATTGCTGGGAAATGCCTGCTCAGCCAGGGAGGTCATTTTCCAGATGCCCTTACAACTACATGTGACCTCGGTGGTAGCCAGTCTTCAAGATGGTCCTCAATGACCCCACCCCCTGTGTGGCCTCCTCCCACAGTGAATATGACTGGCCTGTGTAACTAATAGCTATTACTACAGAAATGATGGTGTATAATTTCCAAGGGTAGATCATAAAAGATATTGTAGCTTCTACCTTGCTCTCCTGGATCACTTGCTTTGGGGAAAACCAGCTGCCACGTTCTGAGGATACTCATGCAGCCCTATGGAGTAGTCTATATGACAAAGAATTGAGGCCTTTTGCCAACAGTCATGTGAGTGAACCATCTGGGAAGCAGGTCATCTGGCTCCAGTCAATCCTTCTGAGCACTGCAACCTCATGAGAAGCCTTGAGCCAAAACTACTCAGCTAAGCTTCTCCTTAACTCTTGACCCACAGAAACCATAAGGTAATAATACTTATGGCTTTAACCACTAAGTTTTGGGATAATTTGTCATGTTACAAGCCATAACTAGTATACCCTATGACTAATTCTTGTCAATGGAATGTGACCTGACAGGTTATGTGCCACTGCCAAGCACATATGGTTAAGATCCAGTTTCTTCCCCCTCCCACAGAGATTTTTTTTTGAACAGATATCTATATACTCAGGTCCATAGCAGCATTAGTTGTACTAGCCAAGAGGTGGAAGCAACCCAAGTGTCCATCAATGGATGAATGCAAAAACAAAGTGTGGTCTACACATACAACGGAATATTATTCAGCCTTAAGAAGGAGAGAAGTTCTGACACATGCTATGTACAGCATGGAAGAACATTGAAGACATTATGCCAAGTGAAATAACCCAGTTGCAAAAGGACAAATACTATATGATTTCACTTATGTGAAGTACTTAGAATAGCCAAATTCATAGACATAAAGTAGGATGGTGGTTTCCAGGGGCTCAGTGGGAGGGAATGCAGAGTTAGTGTTTGATTGCTATGAAGTTTCAGCTTGGGATGATGAAAACATTCTGATGATGAATGGTGGTGATGGTTGCATGACAATGTGAATGTACTTAATGCTACTGAACTGTACACTCGAACATAGTTAAAATGCCAAATTCTATGTTATGTATATTTTACCACAATAAAAAAGGCATTGTGTGCCGAAAAGGAGTTATTTCTTCTGCTGTCCCCTACACACTCAACTAAATTTCTGCAAGAGCTGGGGCTTGTGGTTGAGCAACATCTTTTTCTAGCCAGTATTTGCTGGGCAGTGTCCTGCTGTGAACAAAAAGGGCAGGATCCCTGTATTTAGGATCTAGGTTCAGCAGCATGTGACAGGTATCCAAAGCAATAGTGGCTTAAGCCAGACAGAAATTCATTTCTCCTGCATACAGTCTGGAGTGGCAGTGTCAGGCTGGCTGCTGACTCCGTTCCATGAGGTTATTCAGGGAACCAGGCTCCTCTCTTGTACTCTGCCATCCCTAGGATGTTTCTCTCACCTATGTGACTCAAGATAGTTTACTACCACATCCACTTTAAGCAGCAAAGAGAAGAAAGAAGGGAAGAAAAGGCATGTTTTCTGCCTTCAAGAAACAGTCATTTTGGTTCTCTGTACCAGAAGTGGAATGCAACTACCACTTGCCATACTGTCTGTCCCTCACATCCTCCAATGGGAAGCCCCCACAGAGATCTTGGGAGCCCTATGTTGACTATGATAGAGCCCCAGCATGGGTGGAATCTGGATCCCTTCATCACTTCATGGAAGGTTGTCTGCCAAACATCTGCATGGGACTTTGCATAAGTAAGAATAAACCTCAAAGGTGTTAAAGTACTGAGATTTCAGAGTTTATCTGGTATAGCCACCAGCATTATTTTAACTAACACAGTCTTATGATTGAAGCTTGCGAAGCTGGATGACGCTATAAGACTGAGGCCAGGTTGGGCAATGAGATGGTTCTAGAGTCGGGAGACCCACGTGCAAGTCCCTTTGACCCCACTTACAAACTATGTGGGCTATTCAAACTCTTCTGGTCTTGGTTTGCTCAAATGTAAATTGGAGATAATGAGAATACAAACCACACTATTTGTTGTGTGGACTGAATGAGGGAATCTGCAAAAGAGACAGCTGAGAAAGATCTGCTTGGGGCAGTGACAGACACCTGTACCCTTGCCATTCTCCAAAGAGGAGAACAGATGGGCAGTTAGACTTGGGCACAGCACATCATAACTCACAGCTTGATGTGAAGCAAATGGCCCGCTGGGGGTGCCTAATCTCTAAGTTACGGCTGAATACCCAGACTCAGGCAGGAAGCCATCTGACTTGGATTTGGCAGTATCTCCAATTTGAGACCTAAAATAGCCCAGCCAAGAACTTACTTGGTTGGCTTTTGGGTACTTACATTGGGTTTGCCACATGGGCCGATTTTTTTCCCCCAGGTAGCCCAGGAATGACAGTCAACTCCTCCTGTCTTTAAATCTCAACTGGACAGTGCTGGCTGAGAAAAGCAGGCATGCTCACTGCTCGGGCTGCCACTCCGGGGAGTATGACAACCACAGAGGTGTCAGGTTCAAAGCCACAGATACTTCAGAGGCTGCACAGAGAATGTAAGAGTGTGAAGATGCCGGTGCTCACACAGCAGCAGGTGGTGGGTATTGTGAATCTTATGGCACATCAGGCAGGTCCACAGTCTCATTTCATCCCATAGCTGAATGAAAGGCTCAAATCTGAGTTTATTGCCTTCTGGTGCCCCAGCTTTTCCAGATTAATCCCCATTAATTGAAATATAACATGAGTCACATAAGTAGTCTTCTTAGTTTGCTAGTGTTACTATAATGAAAATGCTACAGACTAGATGACTTAAACAACAGAAGTTTATTTTCCCACAGTTCTGGAGGCTGGATGTCCAAGATCAAGGTGTCAGCAGGGTTGGCTTCTTCAGATGCCTCTCTCCTTGGCTTGTGGGTGGCCACCTTCCCCTGTGTCTCCATGTGGCCTTTTCCTTGGACACGCACATCACTGTCTCTTCCCCTTCTCACGAGGACACTAGTCCTATTGGATGGAGTCCTCCATGAACCTTAATCACCTCTTTAAAGGTCTTATCTCCAAACACAGTCGTACTCTCAGGTACTAGGAGTTAGGCCTTCAACATAGGAACTTTAGGGGAATGCAATTCAGTCCATAATAGTAATTTAAAGTATTCTAGGAGCCACACTTTTAAAAATATGAAGAAAACAATGAGATTAATTTACTTATTTAACCCAATATATCCAAAATATCATTTCAATATGTAAACATTAATAAATATTAATGAGACATTTTACATTCCTTTTAAAAATACTAAGTCTTCAAAATCTAGACTGTGTTTTATACAGCTCCATTAGCACCAGCCCTAATGACGCCCTCAAGCCCACCAGGCACTTTCCCATATCTGGGCCTTTGCCTACACTGTTCCCTCTGCCTGGAATAGCCTTCTCTCCTTTCCCCACTCATACTTCAAGGGCTTAGCATTACATGTTACCTTGTCCCCAAAGTCTTATGCAATCCCCCAGAAGGAGGGTTTCCCTTTTTCCCTGTGTCCTCACAGGACCCCATACCCATCTCTGTTTGAGTGCCTGCCATACCAGCTTATTATCTTTTCAATGTCACTGAAAGGCCAAAACCATTTCTGAGCCACCAGCACATAGCACATTGCTTGGCACATGGTAGACACGCAATAGTCATTGCTGATTTTAGGGGCAATCGGAGGCTTGCTCTGAGATGAAGGTATTAGATTACCAGGAAAATTTGTTTTAAAGTTTCCCCATTATTATGTGTGTGTGTGTGTGTGTGTGTGTGTGTGTGTGTGTGTGTGTGTGTGAGAGAGAGAGAGAGAGAGAGAGAGAGAGAGAGAGAGATGGGTCACAGTAAAAACAGTGGTAGAAAATATTGCTTAGGGTATTATTGTTTCCAGAGAGACTCTGAACCAAGGAGTTAGGATTTGAGGCTGTATGTAGCTTTAATAGTTGTTCTGTTCTTAGTTTATGATCCTCTCTAAGAAATGTTTGGGCCTTGGTATACAGCTACAAGGCACTGTACATCTGAAGCTGATGGGCTTATAATCATCAAGAAATACGTGATTAATTTCACAAGGGTGGCAGGGCAGTTTACCAGCTGAGTGACCTAAGGGCAGTTTTGACCTATAATATGGGTCTCAGGGTCCCCCTGTTGCACAACTCCAGGGCACCTATAATATGGGTCTCAGGGTCCCCCTGTTGCACAACTCCAGGGCAGAGTGACCATATGAATGGTGTCTCTGGAGCTGAGCATGCACAGCCTGTGTGGCTGGATGCAATCATCCTGAAAGTCTACCTGTAGGTGAACATCTACGACAGACCACTGACTTCAGACATCTGAGCCAGGATCTCAGGAGATTAAACACAGGGAAACTCAGAACATAAGAAACTGTGCGCATTCACACACACAGATGCTGCCCACATCCAGAAGAACTGTAGCACAAAGGCCAAGTATAAACTCAGTGTTTTGGAAATTGGAAAGCATTCTCTCATAGAAACAGGGCCCACATAGGGGCTTTTCTCCCCAGGTTAGCATCCGGGACACAATGATTATCTTTAAAAACAAAATAAAAATGAGTCTCACAATATTGCCCAGGCTTGTCTCTAACTCCTGGGCTCAAGCAGTCCTCCCACCTTAGCCTCCCAAAGTGCTGGAATTACAGGCATGAGCCACCGCCGTGCCCAGCCCAATGATTAAGTTTTAAGCTAACATTCTTGGGCTTTTCCCTTCAGATGAAAAAAAGGACATGAACTTCCTCCTTTGTCCCATCTATTTTCTACTTAAATCAATTATAGAAGACAAACTTCATGTGGGTGAAACCTCTTCTGGCTAGAAGAGGTCTGAAGTGGGACCCACTAGGATGTAGAGTATAAGTCAGAGAACTGGGTTTGAATTCTGGCTCCACCGTGTGATTTTGGACAAGTTGCTCAATCTGAGCTTCAGTTTCTTTATCTGTAAAGATATTCCCATCCCTATCCCATAATGCTGTGTAGCATAATAGAGACAGGGTACATGAGGGCCTAAGCACAGGCTGTGCGAAGTGTATCAGTCAGCTGTACTGTGTAACAATCTCGAAATTTCAGTGGCATATAACAATGAGTATTTATCTCTCATTCCTGTGATTCTAGGGTTGGCTGGGACAGCTCTGCTTCAGGCTATGGATCTGAAGTTTTGGCTAAGGTATCTCTGCTCCATTATCTCCTTTTGGGGCCCAGTCTGGAGAGGCAGCAGCTAAGTGAAGTGTGTTCTTTCCACAGTAATGTAGGCAGATGAGGGGGCAAGCCCAACTATGCAAGCACATTTCAAACCTCTGCTTGGCCAAAGTGAATCATATGGCTGAGCCCAAAGTCAAGGTCTGGAGAAGCAAAGTCTGTCGAGCATGGGCCACAGCAAGAGTGAGGATGTAGCATATGATTATGAGGGAGTGAGAAGTTAGGACCAGTAATTCATTACTACAAATAGAAATAGTATACACATAGAATTATCATCTGTTCATATTCACTCATCCAAATATTTCAGTGGAACAAAATGGGTAGTTCTTATAGTATCTTCTTCTTTCAAAGAAATGTCTTAGGCATTGTGGCAGAAGATGAGTATATGGTACAAAAATGTAGGAGATTGCCAATGGGTAAGGGGAAGGACATGTTACCAGAAGAGGTCGCCCCATCCTTCCATCTTGATTCTGGCCCTAACGGTAAAAAGATCATGCCCCGAACCAGCACTGAGGGCATCAAAGGAAGAAATGTTTCTACAGTTACCTGGCCAGGGTAGCTCCTAAATCAGGTATGTAAAGGTTGCAAAATGATGTTTCATCTTGGGCATTAATGTCATCAAGGAGCCCTGAGAGTTGAGAGGGTAGAGAAATCATTTTAGAATTCACCCAGAAGGTAAGCATTAACCCGGGCTTAAGAGGATGGGTTATATCTGATAAGCAGAGGGGAGCTTTCAGAAAGGGGAAGGGCATGAGCAGAAGTCAATACTCGGTGGCTGAAAGCAGCTGACATTTATTATTGTAGCTTGTAAGTCATGAGGCTGGAGGTTGGCTGATGTGGGTTGGGTTTGCTCATACGTCTTTGAGTCTAGTGAGGCCTCTGCACTAGTCTGGGATTTCCTGGGGGCACCTCAGCTGGGGCCATTCTACTCTGTGTGTATCTAGTTTTCCTCTTGAACCCGCAGACTGACCGGGGGACATCCTTCTTGTTGTCATGGCAGAAGTTAAAGAAGGCAAGGTTTGGGATTGACACATATCAGTGTATCAATTCTGCCTCATTCTAGTGGCCAAAGCAAGTCATATGGCTGAACTTGTGTATTGCAGAGGGTGCTACAAAGTTACATGGCAGATGGCATGCATACAGGGAAGGGTGAAGAATTGGGATCATACGTGCAAACCTACTAGAAAAAGTCTGGTGGTAGTAACGAGGTAAGGGTTTTACAGAACGTTGCAACTGAAGACTCTCATGATTCAGAAATCCCATGTCAGACCCCAGTGACTGGGAAGTCCCCTCATGGTATCCCTACCTTAGGCTATGACAGTCCAGCTTCTATGTCTACTTCTCCTGTGTGAGTTACCATGCCTGGGGCAGATTATTCTGTCACTGAATGACTTGTAGGAGGTTCTTCCTGGCATCTAACTCCTTCCTGCTTCCTCCCCAATTCTAGTTCGCCATGTAGGCTTTTGGCTTGGCAGCCATGCACGCATCTGAAGACAATCCACTGACCCAGTGGTTCTGGTTTATCACACCCTAAGTGAGACAACTGTGGGTGCATTGGCACAAAGTGGAGGGGGACTTTTACCCGCTCGATTGGCTGCTGTAGCTCTACTAACCCAGGAGATGTACTTGACATCTTCCCTTCCCTCACGCTCATATCCAGACCTAGTCAAGTCCTGTGAGTTTAGCCTTCAATGTCACTCTCCTCTCTCCAGTCTAAGCTGCCATCACCTCTTGCTTGGACCAGTGTGGTAGCTTCTTCACTGCCCCCCACCACTACCCCACCCTATAATCTACTTTTCACGCTGTGTCAGAAGTCATCTTTTTACAATGTGAATGTGTTCTCATGGCACCCACTGCTAAAAATGCTTCACCTTAAAGCACATCTTGTTCCACACCATGCTCTCCAGCCTTGACCCTGGCGAGCATCCTCCGGAACCCCAGACCCTCCTTGTCCAGTTCACTGTTTTTCTCCCGTCAGGCTCCCGCTCATCTGTCAACTTGCTCAGGGAGCTCTGCCTTACCTCCTTGCCAAGGCCAGATTGCTGGGTTACAAGCTCTCTAGCAACGCAGCCCTTTCCCTTGCACATTGCTCAGCACCTCTAACTTTCATTTCTGTGATGGCTTCGTTAACATCTGCCTCCGCCACCATCCTGTAATGGGGCATGCACACTGGCTGGTGAGGGTAGGGCTGATCTGTGGCACTTGCAAATTCCCACGGTGTAAATGCAACCACCTTGGAATATTTCAAGATACTAACAATGGTGCCTTGCAAAATCCCTGAAAATGCAATAAACGGCTGTCATGAGCTAGTGTGAGCCAGCTCTAGCATACCATTGAGGTGAGGTTTATATCTGGTGTTGCTCCCTAGTGACCGATATTGCATCCGGAAAATAATTCAAGAGTCAAAGCAAGGCCGGGCATGGTGGATTATGCCTGTAATTCTACCACTTTGGGAAGCTGAGGCGGGCAGATCACTTGAGGTCAGGAGTTTGAGACCAGCCTGGCCAACATGGTGAAATCCCATCTCTACTAAAAATACAAAAAAAAAAAAAAAAAAAAAAAACCAAAGCATTTGGTGAATGAAGGAATGAATGAGCATTGGTGAAGTTTCAATGAGCCTCAGGACAACAACTGCTGTTTCCAGAAGATGGAAGACATTGAGTGCTTGCCCCAAGAAAGGAATAAAGGAGTCATGACATTTCTGTCCTCTGAAGACTGCTTATAACAAACATGCCTATCAGGTACAAATCCAAGTGCTTTACAAATACTAACCCACTCAATCCTCATGACAACTAAAAGGTAGATACTATTACTACCCTGGTTTTACAGATAAGGAAACGGAAACTCAGAGACATGAAGTCATTTTCCAAGGTCATTTGGAGTTGGCTTTGAAACCAGGCAGTGTCACTGCAGAACCAACATTCTTACCCACTGTGCTGTGTTGCATTAGGGCCAGCCCTGGGGATAAGATGTGTGTTCCATTTGTGTCCCAATCCCTGTATATCGACCCCACAATCAGTGTGTGCTCTTCAGCCCACTGTCCCTCAACAAAGAAATGAAGTGGCAAAGGTCTAGAGATGAGGTCCTGCAATGATGAAGCGGATGTGGACTCTTCTGGAGAAGGACAAAGTAAAAAGATCAAGGCTTTTCAAGGGCCATAAAATAACCAAGGAGATGGACTTTAAATATTTACTTACTAAATTCAAATAGGAAATTGACCTGGCTAACTTTTATAAAGGGAACCATTCAAACCTGAGAGGTGAGTTTGCAACATTAGTATTTGTACAATGTTCTTCCCTGCATGTGATCTCATTTTGCCTTGATGACCACCCTGGGACATGGGAATAATTGTGCTCATTTGAATAAAATGAGGACACCAGAGCTCAGAGAGATTGGGTGATGTACCCAACGCCACAAAACCATCCATCAGCAGAACTGGGCCTGGGTCCCAGACCAGATGATGGCCAGCCCCAGCCCTCTGTTGCTGGTTCAGTGTTACTTCCCAAGCAGGTCTGGTAGAATCACAGCTGCTCAGAGGAAGTCAATTCCTGGAGCTAATTATGCTGAGCGCCAGCACAAAGCGAAAATGTAATTAGTTTCAAAGGAGCTTTGTACAGATTCTGGAGTGACAGCCTAATATTGCAATAGTAAGATTCAGGAATATGTCTAACTTTTGATGTACTTGTTCATTTAATAAATTGGCTCCTAGCTACTATGTGCCTACTCTGCATAAGGATCATTGGGGTTGAAGGTAAATTCCTTCCTTTATTCTATATACAGCATTGAGGATCATCCAAAAGAAAACAAAAATAATGATGTCTTAGTGTGGGAGAAAATGGTATTCAAAATGGTAGAAGGAAAGGTTGGGACCGTTTGATTGAGAGGGAATTTTGAATATTGGGGCCAGGAATTTGGTTTTATTCTGTAGGAAAAGGAAGTCCAATGAAGGTTTTTTTGTTTGTTTTTGCAGTCAGGATCTTGTGCTGCACTCCAGATTGGAATGCAGTGACATGATCATGGGGGAGTTCAAGCTTATGCCATCCTCCTGCCTCAGCCTCCTGAGTAATTGGGACTATAGGTGTGCACTACCACATCTGGCTACGTATTTTATTTTATTTTTATTTTAAAGATAGGGTCTTGCTACGTTGGCCCCCCCACTAGGGCTTTTAAGCAAGGGAATGAACTAACTATCCTCCCACTCCTCACAATACAAACAATAGCTACTGGTCAAGTGTGGTGGCTCACCCCTGTAATCCTAGCACTTTGGGAGGCTGAGGCGGGCAGATCACCTGAGGTCAGGAGTTCAAGACCAGCCTGGCCAACATGGTGAAATCCTGTCTCTACTAAAATACAAAATTAGCTGGGTGTGTTGGTGGACACCTGTAATCCCAGCTACTCAGGAGGCTGAGGCAGGAGAATTGCTTGAACCTGGGAGGTGGAGGTTGCAGTGAGCCAAGATTGTGCTATTATACTCCAGCCTGGGTGACAGACTGAGACTCCATCTTTTAAAAAATAGAGATAATAAGTAACAGTAATAGCTACTGTTCACAGAGCTCCTGCTGAAGCTTTTAACCCTCACACCCACCCTATGAGGTCAGAACGCATGTGAAGCCCACTTAACAGGTGAGAAGCGTGAGGCAAAGAGGTAACAGAGCACCTAACGGGCAGAGCTTGGATGCGAAGCCACATCGATCTGAATTCAGTATACTCTCACCCTGAACACAGCAGCATCTTTGCTTTTAAACATAACCTGGGCAGCACATGGGGACAGAGGTTTGGGAGGCACCCACATTTAGTTCAGTGGTTCAAGATATGAGAAAGGCTGAATTTAAGGAGAGAGAAAGGAGAACCAGAGAAGCAGGGAGAGAAACAGTAGCTGTGTCAGGCAATGCCAAGAAAATCACACCAGTGGGAATTTTAAGAAGCAAAGGAGGGAGCAACAGTGCAGAAAGTTACCTAGAGGCCAGGCAGGATGGGGATGGAAAAGGAACCATAGAATTTGCCAAACTGAGAGGGTGTCCAGGACTTCACAACATTTTCAGAGGAGTGGTAGGGGTGGGTGCCAGATTGCCGTGGGTTGAGGAACGCGTGGGAGGTGAAGACAGGGCTGGCAGCCTGTCAACTTACTCTTTCAAGAAATATGATAGTGGGGGTGAGGGGAAAGGGGAAGATGGTGGAAGGAAAGGCTTTCTGGGGAGATGGAGGTTGGGAGAGACTTGAGCAGTTGTGAGCCAGAATGAAAGGAGAAGCTGAAGGCAAGAGTTTGAAGCCTACAAGGCAAGGAGCCTGTCCCTAAGAGAGCTCCAGAGGGAGCTCCAAGGAACAGATGGAGAGCAGAGCTGGTGGGGGCTCATGTGGCTGGACTTCTCCAGGCCTGTGCAATGGAAGAGGTGGAAGTATTCATCTCTGTGGCCCCCAGCAGCTTTAATAGTCTTTCCTTCTTCCCCTTTTCCTGTTCCTTCCTTCCTTCCTTCCTCTCTAGCCACAAATATTTATTGAGCACATACTATGCACCAAGTCTTGTGCTAGGTTCTGTGGCTATTATAATGAACACGACAGTGTATATCATCCTTACAACTAAGTGAGGAGACAAATATTATACAAGAAGATGGACAAATGTGTGTATGTCTACACATTGTATAATACTAACAATGGGCAATGTTCATTGGGCACTTCCAAGGTATCAAGACCTTTATAAGCATTTAATAACATTTTACCTAAAAATCCATCCCCTACATTAAAACCTACAAGACCCTACTGGTATTACCTTTTGCAGATCAGGAAAGGAAACTGAGGCACAGAGGGATCAGATGACTGACCAAAATCACACAACTTAGATTTACCTGTTTCTACACACAAGCACTTAACTGCCACCCAGTCCTGACTATGTTGAGAGCTGCGGACACCAGTATGAACAAGACCTGCAGGGTGTCTAGGGCCGGGAAGAAGCCACGAGTTCATTTACACCCTTTTCCTCAAGGTGTGGTTCCTGGACCAGACATAACGACATCACTGGGGAGCTCGTCAGACATACAGGCTCTTCAGCCTACTGTGATCTACTGGACCGTGATGTGTAGTTTAAACATGACCCACAGGTGTCTGGTGTGTAAGTTCAAGTTGGAGAAGTCTGGTCTAGAGCCCATTCCTCTTATTAGAGACGGGAAACTGAGGCCCAAGCATTTGAAGGTTATGGACGGTGGTAGAACTTTGGGGTTTGGTGAGTGGAGCCAGCCTAGGCCTAAATGGGTGCTTCCACTCTTGTCCTAGCAGGTCAGTGGGTAAGGCTGCGGGAAGGATGGGCGCTGCAAGGGTTCGGCGCGCGCAAGGTGCTCGCGGGCTCTCTGACCGGGCTGGGGTGGCGTGGGTGGCGTGGGCGCCCTGCGGGCCGGGCCTCCGCGCCGCGTCCCAGTCCCCATCTCCGCGCTGGCCTGGCCCGGTCCCTCAGCTCCACCCCCTGCCTCCCCCTCCCGCCTGCTCGCGCCTCCTGAAAAGCCAGCCCGCCCGGGGCGGCGGGCGCAGAGCCGGGCCGGCGACGAGGCAGCCAGCGCGGCCATGACGGCGGAGAAGGCGCGCCCCTGGGGCAATGGGGAAGGGCTGCAGAGGAGGGCGCGGGAGTCCGAGGCGCCGGGTGGCAGCGGCAGCAGCGGGGCGCCCGCGCGCGACCCGCGCGACAAGCGCGACAAGGCGGTCCACGAGCGCGGCCACTGGAACAACAAGGTGGAGTTCGTGCTGAGCGTGGCCGGGGAGATCATTGGGCTGGGCAACGTATGGCGCTTCCCCTACCTGTGCTACAAGAACGGAGGAGGTGAGGTGATAGGGAGGAGAAGGGGAGGTGGCTCCACCCGCCCGGTGGGGGCGGGGAACCAGGGGCGAGCGCGAGACCCCCTCCCGCGCCTGCGTGGAGCGGAACCCGAGCGGAGAACCTCGACTCCAGGCACCTGGCGCGTGAGCTCGCCCTGGAGCGCGGCCCGCCTGTGCCAGTGCGCACGCGCACGTGCCAGTTCGCACCTGAGGGTTCCACCGGCCAGCGCGGGGACTTGCCCGCGTTCTGTCCCCAGCGTGAGATGCAGACCGAGGCCAGGGAGCCCTCGCTTTGGGTACGCGCACTGGTGTTTCAGGCACTTGGCCCCTTTGAACCTCAGCTTTCTTAACTGGGAAAAAGGCCTGTGGAGAAGGGACTCCTGATGATCAAAGTGGTCTCAGTTTTTGCGCGCTTACTGAAGTGCGGAGCACCTTTGACCTATATCATCTCATCTCATCCTCTCGGTCACTTTCGTAGGCAGGGGTCTACCCATTTTGCAGATGAGGACACTGGGGTCAGAGAAGTCTCACTCGACCAAAAGTAAAGATGGGATTCTGATGTCAAAGGCCTTGTTTTAAACTGGAACTGGACTCATCACAGGGAGAACTTTTAGGCGAGGCATTGCTCTATGGTTTCCTGCCTAGTCTTTCGTCTACTCTTAAGCCCATTTTTAGGGCCACTATTTGGGGCCCCTCTGGTGGAAGAATTGGCAACGAATAGTTTATTTTACGGGTCTGAGAGTCACCCACGACAAACAGCAACACTGGTTTAATGCTGATGCTCTGCCGTAGAGATGTAGAAGGGCAGAGGGAAAGGATGGTGATGAGAGAGTCCTTTCTAGTGACAGCCTCTCAAAGTCAGTTTGACAAAAGATGCAGCAGCGAATCCATAACTCTCCCAGCTCAGGGAAGGGGCTCCAGCCTTCAGGACCCCCTCCTGTCATATCAGCAGGACAGCTGGGTGGGTCCATGGCAAGGGATCTTATAAAACCTCCTTCGGTGGCACAGTTTCTCCAAGGAAGAGCCTGCATCTGTATGTTCCCTCTTCTCTTTCCTGTGCCCTTGCCCCTCCAGCAAATTCCCAAACCCCAGCGAAGGTGGCTCAGAAGTTGGCTGGCAGGGACCGCGTTGTCTGAGCAGAGCAGGACTTCCTGTGCGAGCAGCTGCCGGGAGAGCGAGAAGGGTACTGCTTGGCCCAGGCCCTTTCTTTGGGGACATTCATCCTGAAGGCACAGGCTGCTCCAAGCCTGCTCTGCACTGGTAATGAAGTGGCCGCCGGTGTTGATGGCTTGGCAAGGGAGAGAGAGGGAGTGGACTTGGAGACCCCCAACGTGCCCTGTGGTCTCGGCTGTGAATCCCGCCTCTGCAGATTCAGCGTTTGTAAACTGCGTCCACTTGGAAACCTGTGGAAATCTAGGGTAGTCCCCAGGCACAAATTGTTTTAACATCTTTTTTTCCTTACAGGAAATGTTGTGCCCAAACAAAAAGCATCCCTAAAAGCAGAAAACAGGGTAAACTGGGTTAATTACAAATTCTGGCACAGATTTTTTTTTTTTTCTTAAAAAAAAAAGGTTGTAGTGGAGTAAAGTTTTAAAATGAGTCATTGTTGTTTTGGTTTTTTTCTTTTTTTTCTTCTGACTTGCCAAGAGTTTCCATGAGATGCATAGATCTCCTGGTTTGATTGAGTTTATTATCCTAAGGATTAGTAGCTTTGTGAATGCACAGGTCAAAAGACTTTCCAAAAGTGTCATACATTATACGTTAGATTCTAGAGGTTTCACAGGTAAATAACAGCATGTTAGGGGACCTGCTGCAGCTGATTTTAATCACTTAGATTTAGATTCAGTAAACAGATCCTCCTATCTCCTTTTCCACACTTTTTGCTTTCTAATGTAGTTGGGATATCTGCTTCTCAACTGTTTACCTTTTAAAAAACATCCATTCTGCCCTCCTTATAGATCCCAACAATAGTTTGAAGTATTTATTTCCCAATATGAAACTTTAAATTAGCTGCTTGCCCAGAAAAGCTAAGACACTTTCAAACGCTGATAGATATGGTCCTGCTATCAGGATTGATCAAAATTGTTGCTATTAATCCTTGCAGTTAAGGAGACTTCATTTAGCAAAAAGCACTTTCAGTTAAAGCCTTCATTTGTGAGATCAGATGGTAGCAAATAGCATGTGTTTCCATGCTTTGTTATTAGACAGGAGGAACAGAATGAGGGATTTGGAAAAATCCCCATTCTGGGTGTAATAGTTCATGCTCACCTCAGTTATTTAATTTGTTTCACAGAAAGACCCAGGCAATGGGTATTGTGTTTCAAGATAGGAACCCTAATGCTTAGGGTGATCTCTTCCTGGACCAATTCAAAGCCAGCCTTTGCTAGATAGATTCTTTTTGCAAACTCCTTGCAAGTTGACACCACACCTGGGCCTCATGTGTAGGGGTACTTAATTCTTTGAGGCCTGATATTGTTCACTGTATAATTCCCTGAGAATGCTCTTTATGACAAAGATTGTTTGCAGGTCACTTCCAAAGTAAGAGGCAGGGGTGCCCCTCACCTGGTCTGTTGAGGTCACTTTAAAATGAAAAAGGGTGCAACATTCAGGGAAGGAATGAATTTGACCCATGCTGGAGGATGAAATGTAATTTTTTTTTTAATGAGCCAATGAAACAATTTCTTTTACATTATCATCTTAGCTACATTACAATTCTATGAGGGAAGCAGTGCAGATGTTAAAAACTGAAATTCCATTTTACAGATGGAGAAGTTGAGGCTTGGAGATGTGAGGTGGACTCACATAAACCTAGCCCTGTTTTCTGACTCTGGTCCTCATAATGGGAACTTGAACTCAAGTTCAAAGAACATCATGTCTGGCCTGTAGTAGGTGTTTATTAAAGAGTTCTTGCACCAAGTATGAAACGGTAGGGACAGTTTTCATCTCATTCCTTTGCATCCTTACAGGGGCATTCCTGATTCCCTACGTGGTGTTTTTTATTTGCTGTGGAATTCCTGTTTTTTTCCTGGAGACAGCTCTGGGGCAGTTCACAAGTGAAGGTGGCATTACGTGTTGGAGGAAAGTTTGCCCTTTATTTGAAGGTATGTGTTGAGTTAATGAGAAAATAAAATTTTGCACAGGGAATGTAAACTGCAAAGGCAGATTGTTTTGAAAAGATAGACTCAAGTTGCTTCCTTTCTTTTGTCCCTTCAGGCATTGGCTATGCAACGCAGGTGATTGAGGCCCATCTGAACGTGTACTACATCATTATCCTGGCATGGGCCATTTTTTACCTGAGCAACTGCTTCACTACTGAGCTACCCTGGGCTACCTGTGGGCATGAGTGGAACACAGGTATGGCCCCACGGAGGTCTCTCTGCTGGTCCTGCTGGGTGACCTGGGATTGGGGTTTGTTCGTGCCCTCCAGGCCAGTCCTGGTCCCTGCCTCTCATCAAGAGTCTAGTTTTCTAGGGTAGTCTTGCTGAAACAGAGGTCAGCTCTGCACCTGTTCTGGTACGTTCTGTGAGTTGCAGCCCTAAAGGCTGAGCTGAGCATTGGCCCAGAGCCTGGCATGGTTAGGAGAATGGAGATGTTCTGTCTTCTGTCAAATGCAGAGACTGAACCCTTTGGAGGTAGCATGGGGGTGTGAGGAAGAGCACTAGATTTAGACTTAGGGGACTAGGGCTCCAATACCAGTCTTGCCTCTAGTGTCAAGTTTTCCCTTGTAAAACTGGGGTTAGACCAGATCAAGGGCTGCAGATAGAGGACCTACAGGCCAACCAGGCTTTAGATCAGTGAATGGCAAACTTAAAAAATGGATTTGGTTGCCAAAATTTAAAAAGTTGGAAGACTTCACCTGAAAAATTCAGGTTTCCAGCCTATCTTAAAAACTTAAACAATCTGGTGACACCAGACCCACTTTCCTGCTTGACAGCAGTGGCTGCAGCCAAAAGGTGGCTATTGCCTTCAATGACAAATCTGTCATTGAGTTACCACAAACCCCACCCAGCTCACTTTATTCATTTACTTTATCAATCCAACCCAGCTGACATTTGAATTTAACCCCCAACCCCACTCCTGCTGGAATGGATAATCTTTTAGACTATTTTTGATCCCGATATATTCTTTGTTTTTCCATATATCCTCCTATTAGCATTGAGTTTGATAGTCCAAGGAAGGCATATCCCTGCCCAATCCCTGTCTAAGCTGGCCATACTCACAGAAGACATCGCTAATCAATTGTAGCACTCTTTCCTTCTCAGTCTAGTCTTGGCCTTAGAACCCTTCTCCAATAGTGCTGCAGACAGCTGCTGCCTTTTGACTGGAATTGGCACACACACTTTGGCCTATTCACCATCCATATAATAACCCGTGTTAGATTGTGTCTGGAAGTGGCCTGCCATCCTGAGGGCTGAGATCCAGTAAGATTGAGTAGGATGTTGGTGACCAGTAGAAGGAACCGCAGGTGGTAGACCTAGAGATGCTGCAGTGTGGCTTCTAGCCCTGTGCGATGCCTGACTCTGCCCTACTCCCCCACTCCCCCAACCCCTGGCTATTGCATTTTGTGGAGCTTTTGCTGTTTCTCTCTTTAGGGCCCTAGTTTTTAACCTTCCTTTGGCCAGGGAACTCATAGAAATGTTTATCAAACTAAAATTCAAGGACATTTTCTTGGAGGCCTGTGAGTCCTCTAGGATAATTTAATTGTGTGTACTCATTTTGAGGATACTCTAAAAATATGCACATGTTCTGGATGGTCTGAGCAAACACCTTATAACTGAGGACAGTCAGGAGGTTCCAGTGGCTGACTTTATGCATGTTTATAATTTAAGATGCATTCGTGGCGAATAGAATGATAGTGGCCAAGGGAAAAAGACCAGAAAGATTTAATTCATAAACAGAGCATTATTACTAAGTGAAGTCCAGTTGAGAATGCAACACACCATAGGAATGAAGGTTTGGCAGAAGTGTAACCAGAGGAAAATGGTGTAATCAGATCTCAAATAGTGCACAGAGGAATAAACCACCTGAACTCAACAGATTCTGCTTCTTACGTATCAGTTTCATTTTTCTGTTGGGAAAGCAATATAATTTTACCAAATGGCATTATCCTATGCATCTATTTTCTGTTATCACTTTAAATTGTGTTGGTTCTGTAGTTTGGTTGGTATTTAATTTATACATTTAATTTGGCTTTTATAATTGAATGAATACTACAATCACAAAGACTTTATAACTCATTGTTTATTTGTATGTGGTTAAATATTTTAATAAAAATAACTGGTCAACTTGGGTGTCCAAGAAATTTTTTTTTAATCTAGGAAGAAAAAAAGAATTGAGAAATCCTATTTTAGGGAATCCGATAAAAGTCAAGGTCTCCTCTCTCCAGAAAAAGGCACAGGACACATTCAGAAATCTTGCTTATAATTTCAGGTTTCCAGGCTCCTCTCAAGCCTGACTGAGGACCCAGAGACCACCTCCTTTCAGAACATAGTTAGCGCTTGCCAAGAGGATCAACAAGCAGGCAGACAATCTGGATTTTCTCCAGTGGACTGCAAACCTCTTTCTTCAAATGGTTTGCAATCCCCTTTCTCTAAAGGTGTGTGAACACTTGCAATGTGTGAAACATCACATATAGGAGGTGATTCCTGCCTGCAGAGATTACAGATGTGATTTGGAGCATTCATACGTATGTGAGATGGAAGACATGCAAGAGTGAAGCCAACCGGGCACCTGCTCCGTGCTGGCCATGGTGCGGGGTGCAGGGGCCTCTGAGGTGAATGGATACAGGAGGCCTTGCCCTCGGGGAGCTCATGGTCTGGTGCCCCAGGTGTCTCTAAACAGAGGGACATGGGTCCCATGGTGGTCGACTTTTCTGGGCAATACCCATGGCAAAGTAGATGGAGCCCTGGCTGGAGTTTATTTCAGTTCTATCCACAACTGGTCAGTGACTTTATATAGGAGGAAAAGGGTATAGGCGGGGGTCCCTTGACTATTTCTGAACCTTAGATTCTTCTTCCTCAAAATAAAGGGAGTTGGAGCAGGTGATTCCTTGGAGGGCCTTTGAATTCTTGCTTTCTTAGATTTCGGAGGAGGGAGGTTGGGGAAGCCCTCCTGGAGGGAGGGGTTAAGGCCCAGGGGCACTGGGCCTTGAAGGATGAATACTAGGTTGCTTTTACTTGAGATTAAATCTCCCTGGGACATCAAATTTCATGAAATGAGAAGAGGCATTCAGTAAATCCTTTCTGATTGACTGGATCGAGTGAGAGAATGATGAAGAAACCAGGGATTCTTGACATATGTTGGCTCACACCATTTCCTCCAATCATCACATTTTGATGAGACAGCTGTGGCATTAGCCCCTTTTCACATAAAGTAAAACAGTCTCGGCTGCATTACTGCCCCAAGGTCACCATGGATGATCCATTCCTTTAGTCCTTCTATTCCACTACAGCCCTTCAGCCAGATAGCTAAATGCTACTGATGGGCCTCAGGCAGGGAAGTGGAAAAAAGAAAAGAAGGTTTGGGAACAAGGGTAGAGGAGACAGTTTGATAGGGAGTGTTGGTTGGGAATGGGAGAGAGAAGGTCCCCTTCCCCATAAACTTTTCCTCCTGTTCTAATCAGTCCAAACCTCTTAACTGTTTGTAAAATATTGATTTTCCCCAATGCCCTTTGACGCATGTTTGCTTGGAGCGGCTACATGAAAATGCCTAGTTGCACATCAGCTCTGAATGTTTTTCAGGATTCAGCTTTCATGGAGGTTAATTTTCTTCTATTTCTTGTCTGTTTCCACTGTAGAGAATTGTGTGGAGTTCCAGAAACTGAATGTGAGCAACTACAGCCATGTGTCTCTGCAGAATGCCACCTCCCCCGTCATGGAGTTTTGGGAGTAAGTGGAGAAGAACTTGTCACCCTTGGCCTGTGGGGGCTCTGTCCTGGTTCTGCTCACTTGGTCTTGCCCATATTCCTGGAAAAAGCCTGATCCTTCTTCCAGCCTGGCACTTGCTGGCTTCTGTGAGCATTCGACGGCTTCGGCAGCAAGAGTGCACATCTTCAGAGGTTTCCCAAAGGGGCAGCTGAGAGAAATGTTTTCTTGTTCTTTGATAACATGTCAGCGTACATAGTTGCTTATTAGGTCAGGAATTGCTTAGTGAAAGGATAGACAGTTTAAAAATTCATTTTGCGCAAAAGAAGAGATGCAGCCTATTTGCAATAAGCTAAATCAAGAGTGTATTTAGCCTGGAAAGCATAAATCTCTAGGGGGGATGGGTTAGCTTGCTTTCAGTAGCTGAATTGTCATATGGAAAGGAAGGAGATCAACTTTAATGGATAGAGATTATAAAGAAGGAGGTTTTAAATGTGCATAGGGAAGAGCTTGGTCTCACAGCATCGCATTGTCTGGAAGTACTTCAGAAGGTTGTGAGCACCCGTCCCTGGAAGTTGACCAGTATAGGGTTGCCAATCATTGTTGGGGGTGTGTCTGAATCCACTGAAATTGTAAGTAGTACTTGTGTGGATGGGCATTTTCCCAGAAATTGTCCTAGTTTTATCAGAGTTCCAAAGGATCTGTGACCCTCACAGGTCTGCCGAGTGTGGTTGTGTACACTGCACACTGAACAACCCAAAGGGTCATAATTTACATTATGAAATATACATTCCAGAATTGTGTGGTGCCTGACCTATATAACCATACACAGTGGCCCTGACTTGCAAGTTTGTCATAAAGGTAGAAGGATCCCTTGCCCCAGGTATTGGAGAGAAGTTTCCTGTATGGGTCAAAGGCTGGACTAAATGCTTTCTGAAGCTTTGCAATCTAAAAAGGCCTGGCTTCATTGAAGAAGCCTCCATTACTCTGATGATGATTAATAGTAGTGTATGTGTGTGTGGTGGGGCAGTGATTTATGAGTGATTTTTATTCTTTTCCCAGATACCATTCATCTCCTGCCCTCTCTAGAGGTCATTATGCTGAATTTAGATTTACCTCTCTCATATAGATCTTTATACTGGTATATATATATCCCAAATAGCACCTAGGTCTTTCTTGCATATTTTTCAAATTTTATGTTACTAGTATCCATTACTTACATTTTCTATAACAACTTTATTTCTTTTCTCAATATTGGTTCTTAGATGTATCCATATTGGCACATGTAGCTTTGGTTCTTTCATTTTTCTACCAGAGTATTTCATTGTATGAATGGCCTATATTGTATTTATCCAGGTCCTCTGATGGGCATTTAGACTATTGCCCATTTCTCACTATTATTAACAACTGAGTAAAAATGTCTAGTCTGTTCTTCCTTGAGTGGAATTGCTGGGTTGTGGCATACATGCATTGTCAGTTTTATCATATAATGTAAAATTGCTTTTGAAAGAAATTAATCTAGGCCAGGCATGGAGGCTCATACCTGTAATCCCAGCACTTTGGGAGGCCTAGGTGGGCGGATCACCTGAGGTCAGGAGTTTGAGGCCAGCCTGGCCAACATGGTGAAACCCTGTCTTTACTAAAAATACAAAAATTAGCTGGGTGTGGTGGTTCATGCGTGTAATCCCATCTACTCAGGAGGTTGAGGCAGGAGAATCGCTTGAACATGGAAGGCGAAGGCTGCAGTGAGCTGAGATCACGCCACTGCACTCTAGCCTGGGCGACAGAGTGAGACTCTGTCTCAAAAAAAAAAAAAAAAAAATTAATCTAATTTACACTCCAAACAAGAGTTGGTGAGAATTTCTATAGCTTCACATTTTGGACAGCACTTGGTCTGTTCAGTTTTTGTTTTGCCACTGTAATGGGCATTAAATGATATCTTAATTCACATTTCTGTGATTACTTGTGAGGTTAAGTACCCTTTCATGTTTTGTTTTGTTGTCTGTTTTTTGCTATTTGATTTCTGTACCTGTGAACTTCAGGTTTATATTATTTTCTATTTGGATTGTTTGTCTTTTCTTACAGATAGAAATTGTTGATACATTCTAGATATTATCTTTTCCCAGTGTGTGGCTTTTCTTTCTTATTTACGGTATACAGAAGTTTCCATTTTATTGAAGTCGAATTTGTCCATTTTTCTTCTGGGTTTGCACAGTTGGTGTCTTATTTAAGATATATTTCCCTACCCTAAAGTTGAAAACGTTTTCCGTATTTTCTTCTAAGAGTTTTACAGTTTTTTGGTTTTTTTTTTTTCCCACATTTAGGAGTATAATCCATCTGGAATTTTATGTTTTTAATGTTGTTTTAGGTAGAAATCCAGGTTTTAATGTATAAATAACCTATTTTCCCAGCAGAAGTTACTGATCATTCATTCTTTTCTGATTTGTAGTGCCATCTTCTACACATAATTTCCTTTAAGCACAAGTCTGTGTTTGGGCTTTCTGTTCTGTTCCATTGGTCTCTTTGTCTCTGTGCCCATACCACACCTATAGTTTTTTTGTAAGCCTTGAGCCTGTAAGGCAAGTCTCTCACTTGTTCTTTTCCAAAATTGTTTTAGTCTTCTAAATGAATGTCAGAATCAGTTTGTTGAATTAAACAAGAACAGCAATTTAAAAAAATAACTCTGTGAGAGTTTTGATTAAAAGTCTATTGAACTCATGGGTTAATTTGAGAAAATTTGACATCTTTATGATCCAGCCTCTCTGTCTATGGACATGGTATAGCTAGTTCTCCATTTGTTTACATCTTTTAAAGTGCTTTATAGAGTAGTGCTACTTAAATGTGGTCTACAGAGTAGCAGTATTTTAATCACCTGGTTACCTACCCCAGGCCTACTGAATCATAGTCTCAAATCCATTAGATTTGTGCTTGAAGGGAGACTTCTGTGCTGGGTGGGTCTTTGTGGTCTTTCCCAATCTCATTGGGCTGAGGTTTCCTGGAAGAATGTCAGAGACTTGTATTGGACCTGCACATGTGGGGGTCTGCAGAACAGTTTTGTGCTCCTTTAGAGAATTCACCCTGAAACTCCAGACTGGACAAGGTCTCTGTGTTAGTTACTGTTGTTTTTGCACCATTCATTTCCTTTGTAACATAGATGGAAAACCTTAATTAAATCATTATTTGTATAATGTATTTGTTTATTGTCTGTATTCCCCAATAGGCAGTCATGAAGCGGCACCTTGTCTGGTTTTACTCATCATTGCCAGGCTATGGAAGCCCCTCTCTGAATATTTATAGACTAGATGGATGGATGAGGAAGGCAGACAGGCAGGCAATATGTCTTAGAAAATACTATATGAGAAGAGTCAAAGTGGGCTCTGGCAAGAACACATGCTGTCATTAAGCCTCTCACCCAACAGCACTGATTAATTCCAGGACCCCTTTGCAATATCCATATTATCCATTTATTTGGACACCAAGGGCAGGCAAGGGCAGTTTGTCCACATCCTCATCAGTATGGACCATCCTGCCAGCTACTTGGTTACTCAAGATGAAAGTTCATGGGAAAATGAACCCATGGTTCTAGTTTTCTATTCAGATTGCGTCTCTGTCTGTATCATCCATGCAGTGTTGAATCCTGTATCCTGAAAGTACTCAAATACTAGTGGGACACACACCCCTTCATACAATTATGCTTTTGTCAGACACCTCTAATTCTTCTTTACCCCTGAGCTGAGATTGGAATATAGAGATTGTGTGAGATGTTCATATCATCCTATGAAAAGCTTTTGAGCCACCTAAGTTTGAGAAGGGGTGAAAGCTATGTCCTTCAGTGAGAATATCCATTTGCCTTTGCTGAACCCAAATTCCCAAACTTATTTTCCTATGGACTAAATTAGAATTCCTTCCCTCTCTCTGACCCTGCCCCAGTGTACTCCACCCCCTGAATGCTCGCATTCTGCTAAGTGCAGTCTGGGAAACATTTTGCTAGGAATAAGTTCTTCCTTAAATTCAGCCAAAAGTTGATGTGTGGGGCTTTGATATAGCATACCTAATTCCTTTTCTGTGTGACAGCACTCTTCAAGTATTGGATCAAGCTTCCTCAAAAACATTTCTTCATCTCTCTTTGTTGTTTCCTTGTGTGTCTGGTTTCATGGGATCCTGTTGTCCTTTTCATACTGCCTCCAACTCCAGGGACTTCAGTGAGGGCCACGTTGCTCAAAGTAGACTGCCTAGGCTATCTGCTGTTATAGTTCATTCATCTGACAAACATCTGAGCTCCCGGTACACATAAGAAAGACACGGTGTCTTATTTAGGGGAAGCAAAGATGGAAGATGAGGTTCTAGTCTCTGGAAGCAGAGGTGAGACAAGCCCACAGATTACCTTAAAATCATTTACAGGGCACTACTTCTCTGCCTGCATCTGGCCATGGCTTTGCCTTGGCCATGGGCACCTGGCCTGCCCACCCCCCATCTTGAAGTGTCAATTCCCTTTTCAGGTGTAATTAAATTTGCTGGCTTAGTCCACGAGAGAAGCTCAGGCCCTAGATCAGTCCTGGATTCTGACTCTTATGGGGGTCCTACAGGGCCAGGGCTGCTTGTCTTCCTAATGTCAGGCTTCAAAATTAGGCCACCCTCGTTTCCCTTAGTAACCCATTATGCATCTGGCATCCGTGCATTTATCTAAATGTGTCTGCAGTTCTAAATTTTGAGCCTGTACCCTCTGGTGGGATTGAATGCTATTTAGTGCATAACCAATATTGTGGCGTCAGATGGACATTGATTCATCTTCGCTTCCCTTTCTCAAGCCTCCAAGTCCTGTTAGTCCAGGGTTTGGGGAGCAACTCCATTCTTGCTATGTATACAACCAAAATTGTTTTTGCGCGGCGTCCATTCAGCAAGCACATGTTGAGCACATATTGTATGCTGGGCCCAAATTAAGCTCTAAGGGTATTCAGTTCTATTTATTCAGAAGGATGAGGCCTTATTTTTCTGGTTTATCTTCACTGGAGGAGTTTTGTTTTTAGTGTTTATTTTGAGTCACGTGGATGTTTTAAGTGATTTTCTTTGGACATGAGATTTGGGATCAGAGGAACTAGAGTGAAGGTTGGTTCTTTCTGTGGGACTGGGGTGACTCCCTGCCTCTTTCCCAGGCCTGTCTTCCCCTCTACACATTACTCTCCTCCACACTGGCCTTCTTTCTGTCCTTCTTTCTGTATATTCAGATATATGGGCCTTGTCCCAGGGTCAGTCTCTTGGCTTTTGCTTTTCCTTTTGCTAGAAGATTTCTCACCAGATCCTGTGTGTCTGGCTCCTTCTTACCATTGAGTCTTAATTCAAATGTCAATGTCATATGGGGAGCCCTCCTTGACCATGCCCATGGAATCTGCACCCCAGTCCCTCTCAACCCCGTCACTCTTTCTTAATGCCCTGTCACTCTTTCTTAATAGTTCTTATATTATCTGAAATCTTTGTATATTTATTTGATTATTCTGTCTTTCTCCATCAGAATTTAAGTTCCATGCTGGCAAGGACAATATCTGTTTTGTTCATGATTGTCTTGCCAGCACATTCTAGGTGCTCAATAAATATTTGTTGAAATGAATGAATGGAAGAGTGAATGAATGAATGTTTCTTACGCCCTTGGAGCTCAGTGTCCACATCTGTAAATCAGAAATGATGATAACACCTACCTGAACACCCACCTGCAAGGCTGAGATGAAGATTGAATGAATGAGACTTCTCCTGTAGGAAGCCCAGCCCATCTTAAGCTCTTTGGAAAGGTTTTACTATGTAAGTAGATTTTTTGCAATTGGTTCTCCCATATGTGAAATGGGGTTAACTCTGTTCCTTGCCTTACCAACCTCTCCGGGCTGCTATGAGGATTAAATGAGATAACACATTCTGAGAACTTTGATGGGTGGGGTGCCTGTGTTAGTTCTGGCTACTGGAGGCACAGGGTCCCTTCCAGCCCCATCTCTACAGGTACAGAGTCATAGTTGGGCCCAAGCTGCCAAGGCCTGTGCACAGTTGGTCTGTTTGCCTACAGTAGCCTTCCTGCCTCCTGATTCAGCATCAGAAGTGCCCTTCGGACCCTTTCCTAGGTCAGCACTGCATGCTGTGTAGCAACATCCTGTTCTGCTAGTTTGAATTACCTGGCCCCACCATACTGCCAACACATCACCCCATAGCTAAAGTGTAGATTTTAGCGGCAAGTTCTAGAGCCCAGTTTAAGCAGCTGCCCCTTCCACCTGTCAAGTGTGTGACCCTGATTAACCTGTAGAGCCTCTGTCTGCTCCTCTGAAAATGGGATGACATATGGTAAATGTACCCACCCCGCTGTCAAGAGCATGGAATGAGATGATGCTTACAAAACTCCTAGCATGTGGTAAGTGCTAATAAATAGTAGCTGTTTTTACACAAGAGACTTTATCCAGATCTCTGCAAGTCTATGTGGATTCTTTTTAAGATTCTTTAGAGAAGGCTTATCAAGCAAGGCCTTGTTTTCCCCTCATAGTAGGCATGGTGAGCTTTCTTAGTGCATTTTTTCTTCACTTAATTGTTCTTTTGACATTTTTCTAAGTAAATACTGGGTGCTGGACATCTTATAAGTAGCCAGAAAGATGAGGAGGACACTGGCTCTCCCTGAAGAAGCACATAGCCCGGCAGGGGAAGCTGGGAAGTAGAAAAAAAAAAAAAGAGTTTTTGAATTACGAGGTAACAGATATATCTGTAGGAGGCTTGCAGAGCGAGGCTGGGGAAACCTGGATACCTGGACTTTGGGGAAGGCTACGTGGAGTTGGTGATACTTTAGCTGGGTTTTGCAGGATGAATAGAAGTTCATGTGGTTGGCTATGGAGTGAGTAAGTGACATACCAGGTGGAGAGAATAAAAAAAGCAAGAGCACAGAGACCTGAAGTTGTGTGTTTCAGCTTATGGATTTTACCCACAATGCTACTGCATTTAGATCCTAGGGGCTAAGGGTAGACTTTACTGAAGAGCAGGCAGGGACCAGAGCATCTGTGCCCTTACAGGTCTTTATTGAGCACCTACTATATGTCAGGTCTCATTGCAGGTTCTGGAATGCAACATGAACAAAACAAAAACTCATCCTTATGGATCTGAGAGCACCAACAACCAAATAAGCAGAAAATATTGGATTAAGCTGAGATCAGTTTCCTGAAGAAAAAGTCAGCAGGGTTAGGGGGCAGAAAGTGTCTGAGGGTCAGCGAGGGCTTCTCTGAGGAGGTGGCATGTCAGTCAGGGAACTGAGAGAAGTGAGGGAGCAAGCCGTGTGGAGGTCCCAGGAGCTACAGGACCGAGGGAGCAGCGGGGGTGGTGACCCCATAGTGGGAGACTGTTTGGGGAATGGCAAGACAGTCAAAGAGCCTGGAGAAGAGCATGAAGGGCCTCTGTACACTTCTAAAGGGTTTGCAGTGATTCTGTGGGATGCCTGTAAATGTTCTATTCCTAGAGTTGTGTAATCAGGCCTGAGGATAAGGCAGCCTCCCCAGGCTGCGGGTGGAGGCCATGGATGTGGTCCAGGTGCAGGAACCTAAGGCTCCTTCCTACGGAGGTGGAAGCTGGTTGGTGGTGCCCTGCACTGTTGGGAAAGACAGGGTAGAAGCAGTCTTGCCATGCTTGTCCATAGAATACACTGAAGGGAGTAAGAGAACGGTCTCTCTGATGTATTAATTCCTCCACAGCCTCCCACTTGCTGTGAGGTCTTCTAACCTCATGCGTCCTCAGTGAACTTGTTCTGATGCAGGCAGATGGGCAGCTCTTAATCTGCCTGAACTCTCAAGGCCCCCCTTTTTTTTTCTAAACAACAGCAACAGAAGCCAATTTAGCAATAACCTGCAGCACTGGGGCTGCCCATAAGTTTTGTCCCCAAATCCTACTTCTTAAAGTTTATTCACGATATGACCTCACCAGTTACATAGAACCTGAGCATGTCCTCAGCAGCACTGCATATGATAGTTAAAAAGGACATGTAAAATGTTCTTAAATATGATACCAATTAGATAAATTATACAACTGCTAAAAAAGAATTACCCAGAAAATGTGTTGACACAGAGAAGCTAACAGTAAGTGAAAAAGGTGAGTTGTAAAATGTTGTATATGATATCGTATGTAATACATGTGTTGTATATGCCTTTATAACCATAAACCATGTCTGGAAGTATACATAAGAAACTATTAATAGATTACCCAGGAGTGGGACTCGGGGGCAGGTGAGGTTGTAGAGAGAGGCTTACTTTTGCTTTGTACATTTTGTATTATTTAAATTAGAAACAAAACTAGGAACATGATTTCATAATTTAAAAAATAGAAGCCACAGGGTTAGTGAATAAGCTGTTATTTATCATAGTGAACCCTCCTGTTTGTGTAACAAATCCCATTTACAGTAATTTGTAGGCAGACATTGTGAAGAAACTAGTAGTTCGTTCTTTCTCCTATATGTGCCTATAGGACCACAGAGATATCTAGCCCTGGAAAGTAAAATGAAGCTTGCTTTCTGAATGCTTCGTCATTTACTGTTTCCTTCCAGTGAATGGAAGATTTTAACACAAAGGGGAGTTTGTAGGCAGACGTTGAGAAGAAGCTAGTAGAAGCTTCCACCTTGTTAATCTTTACGTATTTCTTTGTTTAGTTACCATTTGTCTTGATAGTAGTTCATTTAATTTTTTAAATGAACTAATGCCTGTAATGCAGGCAGAAGAAAAAAAATTTCAATTTTACCTCTAACTAAACATAATTTTGGAAACGCTGAGGGATTTCCCAGAACCCAAAACTAGCTTCTTGGCTCCTAGTGACCCCAAGCAGCCCTGGTGCCCCAAACCCACCAACCAGCTGCCCCACAGAGGATCTCTTCTCTCAAGGAGAGGGCCGTTGTTACTCCTCCCCACCAGGGAGGCGCTAGGGATCCTTGGTTAGGGTTCGGGGGAACAGGAAGAGGTCCCACTGTGGACACATACCAGACTTGTGCTGAATGGGGGCTTGGGCCACATGCAGTACTCTCAGGAGATTCACCAATTCACCAAAGCAAACCCAGATCAACACTTTGTTGCCCTAACAGGATGTTGTGACCTTCTTATTCTAATTGTTGAATATTTAACTGATGTTAAAAATGGTGATTATTGGCCGGGCGCAGTGGCTCACACCTGTAATCCCAGCACTTTGGGAGGCCGAGGCGGGCAGATCACGAGGTCAGGAGATCGAGACCATCCTGGCTAACATGGTGAAACCCCGTCTCTACTAAAAATACAAAATATTAGCCAGGCGTGGTGGTAGTGGGTGTCTGTAGTCCCAGCTACTCAGGAGGCTGAGGCAGGAGAATGGCATGAACCCGGGAGGCGGAGCTTACAGTGGGCTGAGATCGCGCCACTGCACTCCAGCCTGGGCAACAGAGCAAGACTCCATCTCAAAAAAAAAAAGGTGATTATTGTTGTAAGCAGTGAAAACACAATAGACATATAAATGGGATACGTTTGTATGTCGGATTAAATATAACCTATAAATATGTCTTCCCTAGCCCTTTTCCCTAAGAGAGAACTCTGTTCACAATTGAGTCTCCTCCTGCCTGTATTTCCCTGTACTCTTGGTACCACTCCTCTTACTCTCCTTTTTGCCCTGTCTGTCGAAGCATACAAGTTCCCGGGTTCAGAAATTTAATTCTCCTCTTCTGTCTGTTCCCTTTCATAGAAGCAGGTTTTCCAGTGGGCACTTGATTTCTTTAGTGCAAAAGTGATCTGTGTCCTTTTTTGTAGAAAATGTAGGAAGTAGGTTTAAGTAAAAGAAGAAAATACAGCATACAACAGGATTTGGGTTTCCAAGCTGCTGAAGTAGGGAGGGGCATGCCAAAGTCTGCAATTCCACTCCCTTGTCCCCAGCCAGACCCATCCTGGTGGCCGTCCCTGAAGCAAGAGCCAGGACCCCTATCTGCCAGGCACCAAGAAGCACTTCTCCACTGCCAATTAAGTTTTTTTTTTTTTGAGACAGAGTTTCGCTCTTGTCGCCCAGCCTGGAGTGCAATGGTGCGATCTCGGCTCACTGCAACCTCCGCCTGGGTTGAACCAATTCTCCCACCTCAACTTCCCACGTAGCTGGGGTTATAGGCACTTGCCACCACACCTAGCTATGTTTGTATTTTTAGTAGAGATGGGGTTTCACCATGTTGGCCAGGCTGGTCTCAAACTCCTGACCTCAGATAATCCACCCATCTTGGCCTCCCAAAGTGCTGGGATTACAGGCATGAGGCACCAAGCCTGGCCCACTGCCAATTAAGTGTAAGGGGTGGAGGCCTGAGGGAGAACCCAAGGTCTATTTGCCTTAAACCATCAATGCCAGGGATGGCCTCTTGCCCAGAACACCTCCCCAGAAGGACCAATTAATGCTTCTAGTGATGACACCATCCGAATACTATACTGAAAGCCCTTCAGTCGAGGATCCAGGTTCTGCTTGTATGCACGGTTGTTGAAACGCTATTTAAAAGTACCGTGCTGTGGTGTGGTGTGGGGACCTAGAGACCTGGGCTTTGGCACCAGAAAGCAAGAATTTGAATCCTGCTGCTTCCACTTGTTGCTTAAATCTCTCTGCAATTCACTGTCTTTGTCTGCAAAATGGGAACAATTGTTGTTATAGCACTACTAGTAGTAATCAGGCTTAATAAATACTGAATAGCTGTGGTCGCCTGTTATTATTAGTTCTTGATCATTACAGTAAACATATTTGTGTATAAAATTAGCCAGATGGGTATTTGTATTTTTCACACTAGATGTCTTACAGTATAGAACAGGAAGCAGCAACTTACTGAACTGCAAGAGTTTTGTATGAGGTTCTTTTTACATCCTGATGGGTGCAGTAGAGAAAAGGAAGTCACATTTGGTTACTAAGCACCTACTGTATACCCTGGCCCTGCACAGCGCCCTCTAAGCACATGACCTCATTTAACCCATCCACCCAGGTTATAAATGATGTGATATCAGTATCTGAGTTCTCATCTCACACGGGGGATTCTGAGGACGTGAGATACTAAGTGACCTGACCAAAATGCCTCTCATGGTGGGCCAGAGCCCGAGTTGGTCTAAAACCCAGCCACCTGCATCTCTCCACCATGCCAGGCTTCTTCCTGTGTGTGAAATATGGTCAGCTGCCTGCTTTATCCCAGGTGCAGAGTTGGACTGCTGTATGCCGCCTCTCTGCAGCCCCATGGACTCAGGCTCTGGAAAGAAGTGGTTTTTTTTTTGTTTTTTTGTTTTTTGTTTTTCAGCAGATGGGGAATATATTTGATAGGAAAAGGGAGGAAGGGACGAAGGAAGAAACTCATGAGGAATGGCTTCACAGAAGCCTTCAGCATCCAGCAGCAACAATGTAAGCCCTGTGGGTTGGGTACTTCCTGGGTTTCAGAGGGTTTCTTTAGGAAGTGGCTTTAGAGTCAGGACCCGTCCTGACTCTAACCTGCTGTGGTGATGAGTTGTCAACTGATGCTGGCCTCTAGTGTGTGATACGTGGCCCTCCAGCCAGTGGCACAAGGCACTGATGAGTGAATGATTTAATTCAGGGTCAGGAGCAGAATAACTTGACTAGGTTGTTTTTAACAAAACAGGGAGGAAGTATATGAAACTCTCCAGGGTCACACATGCACACCCAAACACACACATCCCTTGCTTGTGCTGTGCACTCTTCTCACTAAGGGGCAGATGGAAGACATGTAGGATCGGGGAGAAGCACCAGAGCTGGGGCAGTGTGACCTTTTCATTTAGGAATTGGGACCCTGAGCAGGTAATGCCGAAGCTCAAGTTTCCTCCTCTGTAGAATGGGTGTAAATAGACAGCACTTAAAAGTGCAGTTGGCATGAAGTGAGCTGTGGACAGTATGACATTGCTGGTCAGCGGTAACTCCTCACAATCCAGTCCCCTTCCACAGACCTCCCATCCTCACTTTCATTTTACAGCTGAGGTGGATGAAGTGACATTCCAAAAACAGGTGACCACCTGTGGCCTCCCAGTGGAATGCACCCAGACTGGGACCAGACATCCACTCCCCGCTCTGACCTCCTTGTGCAGGGCTGCTCCTGATGCTCTCATGCCTATCCTGGCCACCACCCATCCAGGGCACACAGTGGCTTCTTGCAATCCTTAATGCAGACCACTTCGGAGGGGCCAGAGCACACGTGGGCCAGCTTTATCTGAGCTTCTGGCTGCTCCTGAATGCAGATTTGCTTCCCCTTGGGCATGTGTGGGGAACCTGGGGCAGCTGTGACCTCGGCGGCATTTTTGAGCTACTTGAGTCCTGGGAGGAGGAATAAGGGGCAGGAATCTGTGGACCCGGACCCCAGCCTTGGGGTGGGGGAGGCCCTTCCTGCCACGTGGGATCCACGTTCTGCAAGTGAGAATGGCTGCATTATAACCCGTGGTGGATTCCTCACAGCTGCAGCAGCTTCTCCGTCTCTCACCTTTCCCTTATGCACTCTGCCTCCTGACCTTCAGGACTTCTGTTCACTTCTCCCTGTGAGGCCTAAGTTTTGAGGCATTTCCCTGGGTTCCTGCTCCTCTGGAAAGTCCCCACTTCTAGATTCACTCTCTTCCCTGCATTCCCTCCTGCTGCCCTCAGTCTCACCCTCCAGCCACAGAGGGGCAGCACAGGCATTAAACTTGGGATCAAGGGACAGGTTCAAGACCAGGCTCTGCTACCTACCGGTTTTGTGATCTTGGACAAGGTAACTATTTCTGTGGAGCCTGAGTTTCCTCTGAACAATGGGTGTGCAAGATAACACACGAAAGCGCCTGACACGCCTTCCCAAGTGTGTGTTCTCCAGGATGTTAGGAAGTATTGCTTTGGAAAAGCAGAAACAGGGATGGGAGAGGGGAGCCCTTCTTAACTTTTTAGAAAATTTATTGTAGTTTACATGCCATAAAATGCACTCCTCTTAAGTGTACGGTTTTGAGTAAATTTACCAAGTGTGAAGCCCTCACCACAATACAAGTTTAGAATGTCTCTATCCCCCGAATAAGAGCTCTCTGCCTATTCACCATTAATCTCCATTTCCACTTCCAAGCAACCCTCAGCTATTTTTTTTTTAATCTCTGTGAATTTGCCTTCTTCAGACATTGCATATAAATGGAACCATACAACTTAAGGTCTTTCGTGACTGGTTTCTTTCATGTAGCATAACACTTTCAAGGTTTATCTATGTTGTAGCATGAATCAGTACTTCATTCCTTTTTGTAGCTATATAAAATACTGTTGCATGGATAGACCATATTTTGTGTATCCACTCATCAGTTGATGAACATTTGGGTTGTTTCTACCTTGGGCTATCATGAAAAATGCTGCCATGAACATTTGTGAACAAATTTTTGTTTGAACATATGTTTATTCTCTTGGGCTTATATCCAGGAGTGAAATTGCTGGGGTTTGTGTTTAACTTTTTAAGAAAGTGCCAAACTGCTTTCCAAAGTGGCTGAACTATTTTTCATTCCCACCAGTAATATATCAGGGTTCCATTTCTCCACATCTTCATCAACATTTGTTGTTGTCTGACTTTTTGATTATAGCTATCCTAGTAGGTGTGAAGTGGTATTTCTTGTGGTTTTAATTTCCATTTCAATGAGGAACACTTCTCAATAAATTTGAGAAACATTGAGTTAGATAAAGCTATACAAATGTTGTTTCAGGACTTCTCAGAACCTTTAATATTCTACTAAGCAATGAACATCTCTACGGAACTCTAGTGTGCAGTATTTTCTCAAATGAGAGCCCAGCGTGACCTGGGAACTCAGGACATTGGAGGATTAGTGTTCTTTGGGAAGCATTAGCCTAGGACAGGGGTCAGCAAACTACTGGCCAAATCCCAGCTGCTGCCTGTTTTTGTAAATAAAGTTTTATTGGAAGAAAGCCACACCCATTCATTTACAAATGACCTGTGGTTGCTTTCACCCTGCAGGGATAGAGAATAGTTGGGACAGAGACTGTGTGCCTTGCCCTTTACAGAAAAAGCTTGCTGAGCTCTGGCCTAGAAGTCCCTGGTACACAGTGAGGTACTCATTTCCTTAGCGTGAATGGCCGAAGGGGTTGGTCCTGGAGTTGGGGTGGGGACCAAGGAAGCGCTTGTGAGGCTTAGTGTTATTTGAGCTGGTGCTTGAAGGATGGTTAGAATATAGATAGCTGGGGAGAATTGGGAAGGATGTTCCCAGCTGAGGGAATCACGGGAGTGAATGCTGCAATGTGAGGAAGTGCAGGATGTTTGGGGACTGATGGAGTCTGGTGTGTGGACAAAGAGTAGGATTTTGCAGGGACAGAGGGAATTGGAGAGGTAGCTCCAGACCCCTTAGGCGTATGTCAGTCCCTGATTGCACTCCCTGGCTCCTGGCTCCACTGACACCCATAATCACAGAATTCCCCATCTTTCCCAAGACAGGGCAGTGATTCTGAGCTCTGCTTCTGACATTGAACCGATATGGCTTCAAGATCTGTCCCCACTTTCTGGGCATGTCACCTGCCTGAGCCACACTTTCCTTATCTGTAGAGTGGGAATAATAGCTGTCCTCACCTGAGAAGATGCAGAGAAGGTCAGATCAGATTTTACAAATGGCATGGTGAGCAGGTGCGAAATGCAAGCTGTAACTATCCTTGTTGATACCTTTATACCCCTAGACAGTAGGTTCCCTAAGGTGGAACAGCCTGCTTATTCATCACTGTAGTATGGACTGAATGAGTGTGTGATGCAGAGGCCTGAAATTCCTGCAGAGGAGGCATGGCTGAGTCCCTGGCTTGGTTTAGGGGCCCCTGCTGTGGACTCTGTCGGAGTCCCCCGTAAATGTGGAGAGTGCAGGGGACTGTACTTCTTTCTTCCTGGAGAAGTAAGAGCAGACTCCCCAAGGCAGCGGCCAGCTCCCTGGCGGGGGCCAGGAAAGCACATTTGTTTTGGTGATGGGCCTTTTTTGGTTTGTGTGTTTGTTGCTTTGGGAGACCAGCAGGGCTATTTATAGCTCAGCCCCTCAGCGCCAGCTTTTGGGGCGGTCTCCAGGGCCCTGGCAGCACTTTCCTCGGTGGCAGGTTAAAGAAAGGTGATCTGTTTGCCGGCTCCGTGTGCGACATGAAGATGAGGCCACCCCAGGTTGGGCTGGGAGCTGTTCCCACGTGGCCCTCCTGGGCGCCAGGCTGGAGGGAGTTCTGCTCCAGCTCTGCTCTCTGGGCAAACCAGCCCTTGTGCTGGGAGCCAGAAGCTTCAGGTGGGAGGCTGTTTCCTTCTCTCCAGCAGCTGTGTGTATGTGAGCTGCCCAGAGGGAACAGACATGGGATTCCAGCCACTGTCCTTTGACCATCAGGCACAGGAGAAGGCCCGAGTGAGAGACACCCTCTCAACCTTGGGCTCACTTTCTGGTGTAGCAGTGGGGAGTGTTGGCATCAGAAGAACTTGGTTTCAACTCTCAATCTGGGGCAGGGTGTGGTTGGCTCACACTTGTAATCCCAGTACTTTGGGAAGCCAGGATAGGAGGATCACTTGAGGTCAGGAGTTCAAGACAAGCCTGGCCAATATGGTGAAATCCTGTCTTTATTAAAAATACAAAAATTAGCCAGGCATGGTGGCAGGCACCTGTAGTCCTAGCTGTTCAGGAGGCTGAGGCAGGAGAATCACTTGAATCCGGGTGGTGGACGTTGCAGCAAGCCAAGATTGCACCACTGCACTCCAGCCTGGGCTATAGAGTGAGACTCTGTCTCAAAAAAAAAAAAAAAAAAGTCTCAATTTGGGCAAGTTGCTTCACCTCCCTGAGCTTCCTCATCCGTGAAATGGATATAATCATGCCCCGGCAGTGATGTTGCCCTGAGGACTGAATGAAGTGAGATGGGGGAGGGTGTCAGGTGGTGCTGAGCACAGTACTCACCACTGCCATCTCCTCCCAGTTCCGCTCCTTCCTCCAAGTCTCTTAATAAGGAAGGATGTAGTTTGCTTTTAAGCCACCCTCTTAGTTTCCCCCACTCCTTCCCTCTTGTTGAGTAGAAAGGACATCTCCATGCCTGGCTGGCCTAACACCTCCACCTATGGATTCTCTCCCTTCCACCATCGTAAGGGCCTTCACTTCTTCTCCTCCTCTCTTATCCCCTGTTCCCTCCTGTTTCTGAAATTTCTCCCTCCTTCCATATTTTCTGGTGAACTAGTCCAATTACACCAACCTGAAAGCAAAACAAATGTGGATCAAACAACCCTTGTACCCTGTGGCCCCTTTAGCTGCTGCCACCTCTCCCTAACTCATCGGAGCCAAACTTCCTGAAGCAGCCACATGGCTCAGGGTCTCACCTCTCATCTGCCCCCGACCCAGTCTACTCTAAGATCAAACAGTGGCTCTCCGGGCCTCCCCACTCCTGGTCCCAAGTCCCGCAGGCATTGCCCTCTCACCAGGCTGGCCTGCAGCATTTGCAGGTCGGCTACTTGCCTGCTGGAGATGCCCCTTCCTCTGCCTTGAGGATACCCCCTCCTTGGGTTGCTCCCCTGACTTTCTGCCCACTCCTTCCCTGCTTCTCCAAGGGCTACTCCCTTCCTTTTGCTGCCTTAAGATGTTGGGGTTCTAGGGACTTGGTTGTAGGCCCCATCTTCCCCCTTCTCCAGGTCTCCCGGGATACTCTGAAGGCTGAGGGCTCAGGTATGAATTCCCTGTCTGCATGTCATTTCTGGGTGGCATTCAGAGACCCAGTAGCCTCTGGGCATTGCAGCAACCTGAGTGTCTTGCCAACAGCTCCACATCATCTTATCTAAAAGAATGATTGGCCATCATCTCTTCCTCTGTTCCAAGCACCACTTCACTCCTGCTCAGCCTAAAGACCCACCCTACCCATCCAAGGAGCTGTGGCGTGAACCTGGTGTCAGCCTAGCCCTGGCTCTTTCCTGCCGCTGGCTGCCCCAGGCAGTCACCTTGTTCCTCTGCTGCTCTCCAGCCACCCCTTCCTCTCTAGGACTATTCCCTTCCTTACTGCTTGCTCAAATGGAGACAAACTCCTCTGCCCCACCCTGACCGTTCATTCTTCCCATGGCAGCCACAGTGTTCTAAAAGCACATCTGATGGGGTCTCACCACTGTTGAACACTTCCCTAGGCTTCTGTCACCCACAGGAAGAAGCCCCGGCCCCTCAGCAAGGTTCACAGTCTAGCCCCTGCTCCCCATGTGGCCGCCGCCTCACCCTACTTCTCACCCGACCCAAGCTGCGCTCACCTAGTCCACCGTGCCCTTCTTTGGCCTTGTGGTGTTCTTCCCAGCCTCCTGGCTTTTGCCCTTGGGGGCCTTTCTCCTGCATATGCCCCCTCTTCTTTGCTAACTTTCCTTTTACCCTTCAGGACCCCCAAACCCCCACTCTGATACTGATCCCCACAAGAGTCTCCTGCTGTGCCTGGGAGCTTCTCCTGCCTTTCTCTGTGCCCACCCTCTCCATGTGCTGCTGTTTCCTTATCTGCTTTCTCCACTAGACCACGGGCTCTTTAAAGACCCCCAGGCTTAGCTCCATGTCTGGCACACCGATGATGCTTTCGTAAGTATTGTTTAAATAATTACTGAATGTGTGAATGCCATGTTCCATACACTCCTCTCTCCTAGTACACAAAGACATATAAGACAGCTTTGGGGTGTGCATTTACTGTAGCTTTAATTTGTTAAGAAAGGAAAGTGGTGGGTGATGTTAGGGTTATGGAGGAATCAAGGCTGAAAGTGTGGGCTCTGGAGCCAGCATCCCAGGGCTCAAATTCAAGCTCTGTTTCTTGCTGAGGATGTGAGTTTGGGCAAGTTACTTCGCCTCTCTACACCTCAGGTTCGCTGTCTTTGAAATGGTGATGATAATTGTGCTCATCTCAAGGACTGTGGGGAGGGTTAGATGCATTCATGCTTGAAAAGCCATTGAAGGTAGGTATCATTATTCCCATTTTACAGATGAGGAAGCTGAGACTCAGAGAGGTGATGCCGCTTCCCCGAGGTGGAGCAGCTGGTAAGGAGCAGGGCTGGGATTTGAGCAGCTTCTGGGTGGAAAGCTCCAGATATACTACTCTACTATGGCCTGAAAAGGGTGCTTCGTGAAGAATCTGCTTTAGGGCCTGGCACATAGTAGGTACACACTAAATATGACTCATGTAAACGGATCCCTCTGCAGAGACCCATCTAGGCTTCAGCATTTCCCGCTCTCTTAACAGTGTCGGGGAGGTCTGTCTCTGGGTCCTTTTGGCCAGAGTGTTGGCAGCAAACTCTTCCTTATTCAGACCTTTCTTCTGTCCCAGCGTTTCATGGGGAGGGTCATTAAGAAAGCTTTTCCCAGGAAGAGCTGTGCCTTCTCCAAGTCTCCGGAGTTGAGTGCACCAGCCCCCATCCTCTCAAAGGCTGCCCTTGTGGGTTTCAAAACAACCCCACTGCCCTACAGGCTGAGAACCTGGCCCCTGAGACCCCTTTCCTTTAGAAACCAAAGGTCCATTCCTAAAACCTGAGGAAAATAGTTTGAGGATGTTTTCAAACAGTGTCTGGTAAAACAAAAGAGCAATTCATCCTCCGTAGCTTTTAGTAATCTGCTTCCCATTCTGGGAATTAGATTGTTCAATTAAGCGAGAGGGTGCTGGAGCAGGCTGCATGACTCAAAAGTTTGCAGCATCCACATTGTGGAAGAGAGGGGATCTGAGCCAGCTTGTGCCTGGCGGGCCTGCCCCGCTTTCTCCCTCTGTCCCCACACGGGTTCCAGTTTTCAGGTCCCAGGTTCAGAAAACAACTACTTCAACAAGAAGGCACGTGTGTATGTGTGCGTGTGTGTGTATACGTGTGTGTGTACATGCATGTGTGCATGTGCATACGCATGCATACACCCCGGCTCAGTAGGGACCTCGTGTGTTCCTCCAGTGACAAGCTCAGCATCTGGAGTGGGCTGGTGCAGAGTACACCTGGGCTGTTTCTGTCCGCAGCAGCCCCGATTCCTTCCAGCTCTGGGTTGTCCCTTGTAGTTCACCAGCTGATGGGCATTGGGGATGCTTTGGGTGGCCGTGTGTAAGGCAAGGTAAGCCCACACAGCTCTTAATCTGGGCAAAGGAGAGCCAGTAGGTACCCTGAAATTCCTGCAGCATTTTGGGAGCCAGTGTGTTTCTCTGGGGAGAAAGTCCATCCCTTTGGTAACTTCTCAAGGGATCCATGACTTCCTTCCTCAAACCCCTCTCCTCCTCCCTCCGAAAAAATTAAGTTTAAAAATGATTCAGGTGGCATTTGGAGATCACTCCTTCATTAGCAAGAAACTCTACTTCTGTGGTGCTCAAGCCTTACTGTGTATGAGAACTCATAGGGGAAATCACAAAGTGCAGCTCCCTGGGAGCCACTTTGCAAAGGTTGGGACCCAGTGGGTCTGGTGGGGGTGCAGAAAGGTTTGTATTTCTGGCAAACCTTTGGGATCGGGGATCATGCCCAGGGATCATGCTCGGGGACATGCTACTCTGTTATACTCATAGATTCTCTTAAAGGCCTCATTTAATAAGGCCTGTAGTTTTAAAATGAATTAAAGCCAGAGACTGCTAAGACATAAGAAGCAAATAAAATAACAATTGTTATTATAATTAAATGACTGCCTCCTTTCCTTCATAAATAACTGGGACCTTTTTTTGGTCCACCTTATTCTAGTAGAGGGCAAGGGCCATATGATGCTTATCTTTTTTATCCTAGGGTTTGACATAGTGCGTGGCACCTAGTAGGTGCTCAGTAAATATGTATTGTATTTCAGTGGATGTTCCCACTTCTCCTGGCTAAGGGTATGAAAGCTGATTTCCTTTTGAGTAAATCTATGACTGCACACAGTCTGATTTTGTTTGGGGACCTGCCTGATTTCTCTGGCGGGGCTGGGGCTGGAGGGAGCCTGTAGACCAGTGCTAATTGGTGTCATTGAGTAATTAATGCAGAATCAGGCCCTGAGCGGATTCCCAGGGAGACAGACACTGAGGGTGGCTTTCATGCTTGGTGGGATGGGAGCTCCTTTCTCAAAGGACGTTCCCAGAGTGCCGAGGCGACTGGCATGGTCTGATGGGAGTTGGTTTGGCAGCCAGAATGGGATTCGTAGAGCAAGCTTGGAGAGGGGGTTTGTGTTGGTGCCATAGTTCTGCACAATATGGAGCGTGGCGAGTTTGACTTTAAAGGAACACAAACACCAGGCATGGGCTCTGAGAGCCAGGCCTGCGTCAACTCTGAAGAATTGATGGGTTCTGAGGGAAGTGAGCCTGGTGGCATTAGCTTAGCTCACCCAGAGTCCTCCCTGTCCTGTGGCCTGGGCCCTCTGGGAAGCCTTTACACTTTGGCATGATAGTCAAGGCTCCCCCTGGTACCACCTCTGCTTACCTTTCCTGCTGTTTCCTTCTGATCCCTGCACCCCAGCTTGCTGTTCCCAAAGCACACCATCCTCTACTTCTGGTCATGCCGTTCCTTCCACCTAAAACCATCTCCACTTCCTTCTTCTTCTGACCAGATTCCACTTACCTTTCACAATTTGGCTCACATATCCTTCTTTCAGGAAGCTCTCCCTGACCCGCTTTAGCAGTCAGGATATGTTGGGTTATGCTGCAGTAACAAATGTCCCCAAAGAGCTCAGCAGCTTCAAGCAACAAAGTTATATCCTGTTCAGACTATGTCTCTGACACAGTAGCAGGTGGTCACTCAGGAACTCAGGCTTTTCAAGGCTCTGTCTTGACACATACTTCTGTAATGACAGCAGAGTTAGGGAGAAGAGATGATGGAGAACCATACCCCCAGCCTCTGGAAGCTTCTATCTGAAATGGTACATGTTTTATTGTTGGTCAAACAATGGTCAAAGCAAGTCCTATGGCCCCCCTCAAGTTTGGGAGGGCAGGACGTAGGGGCTCCCTTCAGGGAGGAATATAGGATGTTTATGGCTGGTAATATGATCTCCTGGGAACCCCAAGGTAGGCTGGAAGCATCCTCCACCGGAGCCCTTTCCATGCTGTTCTTGTACTACATTTGCAGACTTGCCTGTCTTTTCTCCCAGAGAGTGAATCCATGATCCAAGGTCCAGAGGGCCGCATCTTGTTCCTCTTGGAGGCCCCATGTCCTCCCCAGAGGAGGCATTTGGCCCATGGTGGACGTGGGTGAATGAGCACATGGGCCAATCCCTGCTCCTCTGCAGCACTAGCTTTGCTGAAGATGGGCCAGCCCCAGCCCCAGCCCCAGTGACTCTCCACCCTACCTTCTGCAGGCGCCGGGTCTTGGCCATCTCCGATGGGATCGAGCACATCGGGAACCTTCGCTGGGAGCTGGCCTTGTGTCTCCTGGCAGCCTGGACCATCTGTTACTTCTGTATCTGGAAGGGGACCAAGTCTACAGGAAAGGTAAGAGGTCGATCTTCAAGCAGCTAATCGTGGCAGGGGAAGGCATGAGCTCACAGATGACCCAGAGAATAATGGGGAGTTCACGTGGCAGAGGCCAGCACTTAAGTTGGGAGGCGGGAGGAACACTGGACCAGAGTGAGCTCTACCCACCCTCAGCACTTGTTGGCCGCCCACCTTAGGACAGTTCAATTTTACCTTTTGAGCCTCAGTTTGCACGTCTATGAAATAATAAAGCCTTGCCCTGTCTGTCTTATTGAGTTGAGAGTTATACAAGGTAAGGGGGTTAAAGTGCTTTGAAAATTGGGAAATGCTGAACTACTACAAGGATTCTTTGGTAATGAAGACAGGGGTTCTAGGTGTGCACGAGGGCAGGTGATGCTGGCTGCCTCCACTGACAGACCCCAAGATCTCAGGGGTGTATTTCTCCCTCACCTGGAGTATGGAGGAAAGAGCAACTGCTTCATCTTGCAGCCTTGCTGTGTCACCTGCACCATGCAGTCTCCTGGGTTGCTGCCTCACCAGGGAAGAGAAACTGGAGGAGGCTAGCTTTTAACTGCCATGGTCTGGGAGTTACACGTGGCTCTTCCACTCACAGGCTGTTGGCCAGAACCTGAGACACAGTGTCACCTACCTAAGACACGGTGTCACCTACTTCACAGGGGCTTGGAAACAGAGGGGACCATGGGGACATTTGGGGAGTGAGAATGCTGTGCACTGCAAGGATCAGTACAGAGGTTAGAAACTTGCAGCCGAGTCCAACTCACTTCTGTGTTTACTTTAAAAAGGTGGGGAGGGGAAGAATTCGTTGACAACATTTAAAAATCAGGATATTTCATGTGGAAAAAAGAAATCTGATTCTGGCATCCCTTGGAAAGTAAGATTTGGCAACCCTGGACTTGCCTGCCCACACAGCGGCATGTGTTTGAACTGAGCAGCTGCCACCTCCTTCCAGGGAGCTCTGGTTGGCCACAGTCCCCACCATTCCCTATCGCCCCCAATCCTATGGCTGAGTGTTAATGCCAATGGCTTCCTCATTTTGCTATTCATTTTTTTCTTACAAAAAAGGGGGAAATGAAACATCTCTTATGCCTGGGTTGCACTGACCACATCCCTCCTTGCCTGCCTCCTTCCCATAGGCCGTTACTCATAAACTCTAAGTTCTTGGCTGGGACTGCTGCTGGAGATAAAACCTCCAGGGAAACAGGAACTTAACAATTCTGGGCCCTTTTCCAAAAGATGTTCCCCTCAGCTCCCACAGTGGTGGGTAGGATGAAGAAGAAACTTCTAGAACGTTTGAGGTGGGCGGATCTGCAGGAAGGAAGCCAAGGTGCTCCGTGCTACGGGCTATCTGGAAGCTGAGGGTGCACTTAAAACAGTCACACAGATGCAGAGGGACCGCAGAAAGTAGAGCAGAGATTCTCATGTCCCTGTAGCCAAGGTGATTTTGCTTATATTTGCTTTTTGTAGTTTGTATCATGAAGAAAACAGGATTTTCTTTTCCAACTATAAAACTGTGTCATTATTGATCTACTTCTTCAGACTCCACACACAGTCTCCCATTGTCTTCCTTGCTGCCTCTTCCAGGAAAAAAAGCTTGGGGGTATAAGAGCAAGGATTCAAACCCCAGGTCTGTCACTCTCTAGTCATGACCTTGGGCATGTCGCTCAACTTCTCTGAGCCTCAGTTTCATCTTCTGTAAGATGTGATTGGTAAGTGAGCTTACCACCACATGGGGTGGTTGTGAGGACGAAATGCAAGGAGAGTTGAGTATGGCCCGTGCTCAACAGAGAGAGTAACTAATAGTGAATGCTGAGTAAGTGGCAATCTTTAAAAATCTCATTATAAAGATAATTCAAGTCGTTGTTTCTGAGTATTTACTATATACTTAGCATTATTCAGTGGGTTTCTAAAGATGAATAAAACACAACCTCTACCCTACCCAGACAATATATGAAAGTGATTCATGAACCGTGAAGAGAAGGGAGGAGGTATCATGGTTGGTATTATTACTAATTCTGCTATGGTTACCACCTCTTGGGAGTTGACACAGAGGCCTGTGGGGCTTGGCAGGGTGGCGGCTGTGCGTGGGTCCAGGAAAGGTTGCCTGCACGAGGCTTGTGTATGGACATGGTTGGGCTGTTCCAGGACCTCATATGGCCTTGAGCTGCAGGCCCCAGACTGTGAGCTACAGCAGTGCCGTTTCGCTTAGCCAGCAGGAGAAGACTCAGTCCCGTAGTGGGGCCCTTCGCTGCTGACTGGGCAATTAAGTCTGAGCGCTGGAGAATTCTAATGCAAAGAACTGAGTTCGAGGAAGGGCCGACAGCTATGATCTCAGAGATTTCACAAGAGGCTTATGGGGAAGGCAAAGGAATGAACACTTATCCACTGCTTTCCACTCCCTGGCATCTTGCAAGAGCTACAGATCCTCACAGCCTGGCGAGCTGTGGCCTCTACCTTACCAGTGGAGAACCTGGGGCTAAGGGAGGGCAGGCAGCCCGGCCATCGTTGCATAGTGACCCTGCCTCAACACTGACCCCAGGCTACTCCCTCCTTGCCTCCCCCTGGACTCTCAATTAAGATGTAGAACATTGTGTTGTTTTGAATGGTGTCCTTTCACACGTCTTCCCTGAACCTCCTTTTTCTCATCTCTGGTAGGAGTGGTAGTGATGGCAGTATGATAATTATCAGTAGTAATGGTTAATATTTATGAGTGCTTCCTTTGTGCTTCTCATGCCTGCTCCATTTAGGCTTTGAACAGCCCCATGAGATGGGGGCTGTCGTTATCCCCATTTTACAGATGAGGAAACTGAGGCATGGAGGGATCAATAATTTGCTCAAGGATCCTCTGGTAGGAAGCAGAAGACTGGGATTAACTTCCAGCATTGGGGATGGGGACCATGCAGTCCATGTCCTGGATATACTATCATACCTGTCATCTGTGATGTGGGGACTATGGTGATTTTCTTATGGACTGGTTATGAAGAGGTATTTAATGAGATAGCACATAGTAGGTGCTCAATGATTATTGGCTGCAGCTCTTTCTAAATGGTGCTTTTAAGGGAAATGCTGGAACCAGATGAGCCAAGTAAGTATTTTCCTGAAGACTGGGTTTCTCCTCCAGGTGTCCTGTGCCCAAGGCCAGCATTAGTATCCTGGATGAGATGCAGTGTGCTGGAGCTGTAAGAATCCTTAGAAATGGTTTGGTTCACCTCTGCCCTTATTTTATGGATGAAGAAACTGAGTCTCAGAGAGTGGAAGGGCCTTGCCTGAGGTCACATAGTGAATAAGTGTCAGGCCAGGAGTGAGAGCCTGGTCCCCAGTTTCCCAGCTTGTTATGAATGATGAGGTTCTGTGGGGGCACATCTGGCAGTTTAGAGAAACGCCGAGTCCGTGAATTGATAGGTAGGCTTTTCAGGGGAGGATCTGGCACTTTTGTTCCTGTTTACGACTTACTTCACTTTGGAGACGAGCCCAGCACCCAAAGGTTTTTTTGTGTTCTGTACAAAACAGCTAAAAATAAAACATGGGGTCAATTGAAACTTCCCAAGTGGGCAGAGGTCACCCCTGCCCCTGGCCTGTGGGACCCTAGCCAGATCCTTTTTCACAAGGCTGTTCGAATAGGAAGAAACCCATCTCCCAGCTATTGTCCAGCTACGACTAGCTTTGTGTTCCCTCTTCATCTCTTCCCTGAAGTTTCAGCTTGCTGCCCACACTCAAGCCTCAGCACAAATTTCCGTTTATAATAAATGCTCGTTAATTCAAGAAAAAGTCCCTAGACCCCTCCTATCTCCAAGGGATATTAAAACAATATCCCCAACTTTAAGTCAATTCAGTGAGCATTTCACCTGCTCAGGGAGGCAGACACTGTAGACCTGGCCTTTCAGCAGGTGGCTCTGTAAGTGAGGATTTGGGATCAGGTCATGAATAAGTTGATCCCGAATGGGGCTATAACAACACCAGAGGTGAAGTCCTAGAAGCACTGGTGTTAGCGTCTCCCTGCCGGGACAACATCCACACGTGTTCTTCTCCACGAACCCCCTTGGGCACCTCCCAGTATGCCTCACAATCTTTTGACGTTAGGCATGTGGGATTTCTCCCAACCTCGGGGTCCGATGAGCAATCTGTTCTCTCAGAAGCAGCTTTTTTAGTTCTTGCTCTAGACACTACTGGAAATTTCAGAAATCTCCTATTTAAAAAAAAGCCTTTCTCAATTGTGTATTAAGTCCTGTGAAAACATAGGATTCTAAAGTGCTTGCTTTCTTCAGGAGAAAACTTCCAGACTGTTTGTATCTTCTGGATGATGTAAAGTTTCACTTTGGATAATTGGAGTGGGGATAATTGAAATTAAGTGACCAGAAAGTGGAGACATCTTTGTGATTTTCCTATGTCTTTGTTTTATTCATCAACTGAATCCATCTTGCCCATCCCTGTCACCAGCTCCTTCTCCTGGTATCCTGGGTCTGAAAACACTCAGACATGTTGGATACCTCTCATCCAATTATTGACCAAGTCTATTTTTGTTTAAAAGAAAACACCAAAACATCCTGTCCTCTCCATTTTGTTTCCCACCCACACATTCAAGAAACATTGACCCTTCAGTAGTTCCCTAGCACCTCCAGAATAAAAATTGCCCTTAGAATTTCTCATTTGCGCAAACATTGCAGACATGCAGAATGATAACAACTGAAATGCTTTATATTCTATGAAACAACAATTTCACATAAATTCAGAATCATAAATTCTATCTTAGGCCAAAGCATGCACAGCAATATTAATGTTTTGTGATATTTTTCTAGCATCTCTGTGCATATTTGTTGAAGCCAAAAAAAAAAAAACCAAAAAAACAAAACAAAACCTTTTCATGACTGTGTGTCCTTCTCTTGTGGTTTTGGTAAGCTTTAATCTAATCCAGGGATTGGCCAACTGTGGTTTTAGGGCCAAATCCAGTCTGCTGCCTGCTTTTGTAAATAAAGTTTTAATGGAACACAGCCACATCCATTCACCCACATATTATCCCTGGATGTTTTTGTGTTTCTACGGAGGCAGCGTGGAGTAATTGCCGTAGTGTGGCCCATAAAACCTAATATATCCGTGACCCGGCCCTTTATGGAAAAAATTTATGGACTGATGGTCTAATTTATTAAAATAATTTATGCAAACAAATTCCCACTTAACAAGAAGCTAATATGTAAATTGCTATCACCCAAAGTGTGAGCTATTTCAAATATTAAAAAGCAACAGGATGGTTTTCAGTGGAGAACTTTTCTAAAGGATCCTTAAAAATTTCATTCCAGCCTTCCAGCCCCAAATGGGATATTTCACATGTCCACATGTTCACGTGCTAGAGAGGTTGCTCATTCACTCACTTATTCGTTCACTCACCCAGCAAGTGTTTACTGTGTACCTGCTACACCAGGCACCAGGCTGGGGATTCTTTTCAATAGCCAATGAACCAGACCATGGGGCTTACCATGGGGTAGAGAGATGGAAGATAAACCAGCAACATAAGTACAGTGAGAGGGAGCATGGGGCTGGGAGAGGGAAGGATGAGGGCAGGTGTCCTCCTCAGAGAGGTCAGGGATGGCCTCTGTCTGTGATGAGAAGGATGGGACGGGGCCAGTGAGTGGCACATGTGAAGTCTCAAGTGGGAAGGATCTGGTGAACTTGTGAGGCAAAGCAAAGTCAGTGATTGAGAAAGATGGTGGCATGAGATCAGAAGGGAAGCGGTGGGGGTCAGGCATTGTTGAATTTTTTCTAAGTGCATTGGAGAACCACTGCAGGTTTTCCAGCAGGGATAGCACAGTCTCTTTTCATCCCTGTAAGCTGGCTCTGGCTGCTTGTTGTGAATGGACTGAATGGGGAGTGGTGAGGCTGTGGCAGGGTGTGTGGCCCTGTTAGCATAGGACCAGGGAGGAGGTGGCAGGAGAATGGAGAGAGGTGGTCAGATCAGAGACACCTCTCGGGGTTTCATCCTTGTTCTTCAGGGCCTGGTTCCATATAAGATTTTGAGACCTTGCTGTCCTTTGCCTTTTGAATAGGCGTGGCTAACCCGACCTTTGGCCCAGACACTGCCCTCTGCAGACAGCCACCTCCACCTAGCAGACAGTCAGAGTGTCCCTCCACTCTGCCCCTACACCCTCCCCAGCTGGCTCCTGTTCCTTGTTCTCCCTACTGCCTGGTTCCTTCTTCTGTCCTCTTGGTGGATGATTTATGGATTTTTCCCCCTCATTTCCTGGTCTCCAAGAGCAGTGACTGGGAGGGGAGGGTGCTGCATAAACAATTCTGGTCCCTTCCCCGCCTCCTCCTATTGCCACTTTAAAGGAAGCTGCAGGATTAACTGGGATTTTAAGAAGAATCATGCCTTTTCACTGCTTTGGGGCTCTGTTTTTATTCTTTTCAAAGCTCTAGGACACCAAGGCAAGGAAAAAACACACACACACACACACAGACAGACACACTCACACAGAAACAGCTGCAAAGAGCCTTGAATTGATTTTTTTCTTTCCCTTCCTTCATTCACCCACAAGTAGAGGAATTGGAGGTGGCACAGGACTCTTAAGCAGATCGTGTCGTCTGGAGGATGGTCACTGCAAGGCCAAGGCCTGAGTGGCGCCTTCTTCCCTCCAGGCCCTGCTCCAAAGCCTTAACTCATTCAGTGCTCACAACAACCCTATGCAGAAGGTGTGAGGATCGTCCCCATTTCACAGATGAGAAAACAAAGGTGTATGGTGCGTAAGCCTTAAGATCACAATGGGGGGATGCTATCAGAGCCCATCATGGCTTACCATGGGGTAAGCCAGCAGGTCTTGGATCTGCAGATGGAGGCATTTCTCAGAGGGGCTGCAGGAGGCTCCTCCCCTCCCCCACTGCCACCAAGGTGGGCTGGAGCACCAGCGGGGAGAGCCATCAGGAGCCGCACACGGAAAATTTATTCTACAGGAGCACCCTTTTAAGTGTCTAATGGCTCAATGAGGCATAAAGCAGGAGTAGAGGGGGGCTGGGGAAATAAAAGGAAGGGATGTGTGAAAGAGCAGAGGACAGGCCCAGGAAAGGAACTGGGCAGCGCTGTCTCTGGGCCCTCAAGTGGCCTTTGTTGCAGTCTCAAGTGAGAGGAGAGCTGCCTTGGTGGCAGGACTCTCCCAGGGGCCGGGACTGATGTCTGCATTCAGAGAGGAAACTAGAGCGTTCATGAGATGCATGCAGAACGCCTGGGCGGCCAAACAGGAGAGCCCCTGCCCCAGGGCCCTGAACCCGAGGACACCGAAGGTGCCATACCGTTGGGAGCACTTCTCACACCACTGTGGTTTGGGGAGAGCCGTAGATTGTGACATTAAGTCAAAAGAGTTCAGCATCTTGATTCAGCCCTTTCTCTGGCCTTGAATGACAGGGCTTCACCTTTAGCAGGAACCCTGGCAGCAAGGAAGCTTGGAAAGGAGGGAAGTTTTGCGACTTGGTAATACCGTCTTTATTAAAGTACAAAGGCCCCCCAAAGTCCCAGTGATTGCTGGGTGGGAGGGGGTCCTGTGGCTGGCGGCCTGGAGAAGGCCAGGAGTCCCAGTGGCAGGGGCAGGCAGTGGTGCTGCAGTTAACCCTTACCGAGCCCCTCCTGGAACCTGGTGCCTGTGCAATGGTGTCCCTGTGCACATGGGTCTCCCTGGGAAACAGGAAGCCACCCTCCTGTTTGGCAGGCACCAAATATTCAAAGTGGCTTTGCTCTCAGTGCAGGGTGAGGCACAGTGCTTTGGAAAACTAAGCCAGAAACGAGTGGGGAATTTGTTTTGTATTTACTGAATATTAGCTCTGTGTTAGGTGCTATGGAGAATGGTAAAAGAATGATTAGCTCTCAAGAATTGGGAAAATAAGAGAAGATGAGGCACAGATGGTGGGGGGAGTGGAACGAGCAGGAGCTGGGAGTCAGGAACCCTGCCCCACCACTTGCCAACTGTGTGAGTTAGTGTGGGCCAACCAGGGCTGTTTCACCTCTCTAGGCCTCAGTTTCCCCTTCTGTCAGGGTTAAAGCATGACGTATGCAGTGACAGTAGAGTGTTGTTACTTGTGAAAGAATGAGCCCAGGCTGGGATGATTGAGTCAGGTGAGCCTGGCAGCCAGGGTGGGCTGCAGTGAAGAAAGATACCCTGGGGCCAGCATGTCTGGGCAGCTCCAGGCAGGGGGAACTGTGAGCCGCCTTGGACAGATGTGGCAGGAAGAGTGATGAGCTAAAGTTCAAAGGGGCATTTGAGGTAGCAGGGAGAGATAACACGAGCCTGAGACTGGATGGCTAAACCGCAGCTGGCATGTTGCAAGGGCACCCCCACTTGCTGTTGCCTGCGGGCAATGACCCACTCACCCCAGTGCAGTCGGGATCGATGTGGAGCTGGGTCCCCCTCCAGAGCACCTGCCAAGGCCACCCCTCCCCTCCATCCCTCTTGCCACCCATGTCAGTTGGCATCCAACCAGAGAACCAGAACCAGTAGGAGATACAGAGGAAGAGCTCGAGTGGAGGAATTGGTGACTGTGGAGGCAGGTCGTCGGGAGGGGTAGGCTGGGACTCTCCACGCAGCTGAAGCTGCTGTGCACAGGCAGAACTTCTCCCTCATTGGGGATGTCTCCGCTCTGCTCTGTAGGCCTTTCCTCTGAGTGACTGAGGCCCACCCCAGTTATCCCACATAATCTCCTGGATGTGAAGGCACCTGACCGTGGATGTGAGTCACATCTATGAAATACCTTCACGGCAACACCTTGATTCGTGTTGGATGGATGACTGGGAGCCACAGCCTTAGCCGCCTTGCACATGACAGAGCCAGCACAGCACCTTCATGCAGGCATGCCCTGCCTCACACCTGGATGGTAGCACCAGTGGGCCACCCTACTGTGCACCCTGCCGGGGCCCTGGCTTTCTTGTGTACCATGGCCAGACTCAGCTTCCTTCCGTATGGCTTTCATTGTGTAGCTCTCCCCTCAGAACCTGGCAGTAACTCCCCGTCACCTATGGCACTGACACTGATTTTCAAAAATTGTCCAAACAATACTTTTAACAAGCTATTTCTAAGCAAAATAATAGTCTCGCTCATGTCTCTAATCCCAACACTTTGGGAGGCTGAGGCAGGCAGATCACCTGAGGTTAGGAATTCAAGACTAGCCTGGCCAACATGGCAAAACCCCGTCTCTACTAAAAATACAAAAAATTAGCCAGGCGTGATGCTGCATGCCTGTAATCCCAGCTACTCGGGAGGCTGAGGCAGGAGAACCACTTGAACCTAGGAGGCGGAGGTTGTGGTGAGCCGAGATCGCGCCACAGCACTCCAGCCTAGACAACAAGAGCGAAACTCCATCTCAAAATAAAAAAAAAAAAACGAAGAAGAAGAAGAAAAAAGAAAGAATAGTTCCCTCCAATCCCACCACTATACATTCTCTCGTTTTTCGTGTGTTGCCCTCTAATCCTTAGCATGTGTAATCAGAGCTAACACTGCGGGAGGCTTGGCCACAGGCAGGCATTGTGCTAAGCACCATGCAGCATCCTCTCTGTTAATTTTCCCAGCAGCCTGCCAGGGTCTCATGCCGTTATCCCCCTCCTGCCTTTTATAAGGCAGAGAGAGGCTGAGGAAGCCACTCAAGGTCTCAGAGACAGTAAGTAATAGAGCCAAGATGCGGATGCACATCTGTCTGATTCCAGAGTCCTTGCCTTAATATCATTCCTGAGCCCAGCATTCAAGGTCCTTCTCTGTTTCAGTCCAGTCTCCCTACCTCCTGTAGTGTAGACTTGGTATATTTATAACTTTTCTGTATGTTTATACACACGTTTGACCCATTATAAAATAAGTTCCCAAAGGACAGACTGCCTGGTGCTGAACCAGGTGCCTAAATAAAAAATGGTGAATAGGTGAGTAGATGGATGGGTGGGTGAGTAGATGGATGGGTGGATGGGTGGGTGAGTAGGCGGGTAGGTAGATACGTGGGGAATGGGGAGATGGGTAGGGGGTAGTGAATAGCTATGTGGATGGATAGACACAGGGCTAATCAGCAAATTCAGTCCTCTAACTTTACTAATGAGGCTGTGATATGCTTAAGAACACACAAGTGACAATTAGCTAAGTAAAATATCTCCCATTGATACAAGCACCCTGTGGAGTAGATACTAATCACCCCATTTTGCAGATGTGAAAAACTGAGGCTCTAAAGGTTTAAGTAATAGGCTGAAGTCAATTTTTAGTGGCAGAACTATGATAATGAATCCAGAGCAACTTTCTGCCTCTAGAATACTGCACAGACCTAGATTCTCCATCCCTTACTTCTTCATCCCTTTTGTTTCTGCCACACCCTGCTGTCTTCTGCTCCTGCAGGAAGCCTTCCCTGACTTCTCCCACCCTCATCCTTCTCGGCCGTCTCCTCACTCTTGCCATAGCTCTTAGCAGCAGCAGCATCCAGCTGAGCATCCCTAAGTTTGCCTCTTGTATCTCTGTCAAGCTTGTGGGTCCAGGGAGATTTCTTACTCCATGAAACAAATATTTACTAAGCCTGTCCTGTGTACCATGTCCTGTGCCAGGCACTGCAGATACCAATTCTAAACAAGATTACAGGCTGGAGTGCGAGTCAGACTAGTAAACAGACAGTTACAAAATCTCCCTGTGGTAAAGATAAACATGACCCTGGGGAGCCAGTGGTGTTAAGCTGAGGTGTGAAATGTGGATAGTTGTTAATTTCCCAGAAGCAGGAGAAGTAGGGGATTCTAGGGAAAAGAAACCATGTGTACAATGACCAGAAAGCTTACCTCCTTCCCTTTTCCCTCTTTCCTCTCTTCGGTTTTCCTTCCTCTTTGCCTATGTTGATTGGGAACCCATTGCATGCCAGGGACTCTAAGAGCATGTATTTTTTTATTCCTAGTGTGAGCCACATGGGATGTGCTATGAGTGGTCACTTGTTGATTGATTCCATCAGCCAGCAAGTCTGTGATGCCTGTCATGTGCTAGCACCCATTTGATTGATTGGGGTGAAAATGCTAGCATTTCCTGGCAGTCACTCAACCAATTGCTCTTCTCCCTCACCCCCAGTGGAGGCTAAGGGAAGAGCAGAGGGAAAACTTGTCTTGGGGAAGAGGAGTGACAATCGAGAAAGGATTGATAGAAATTGTGTGTGGTTCTGAGAGTGCAGCTGTAGGTGCGAGACCCTTGTCTGAAAACCAGGAGCAAATGGAGGGAGACTGCAGGTTGAGAAGGAAGCAGGGAAATGATGGGAAGAGAGAGTCCCGAAAGCAGTGGAGTCAGACAGACCCAGGTCCTTCCTGCTGAGCTGAGGCACATCGTTTGCAGAGCACTGCTGGACTTTGTCCTGGGCCCTCCACTTTCATGATTTAACTTAACCTTCACAACAGACTGTCAGGCGAGTGTTGACAAATCCACTTTACAAATGAAGATATTGAGGCCCAGAGAGGTAAGTGATGTGCACAGGGTCCCACAGCTGGTGGAGGAGTCAGGATTTAAACCCAGGTCTACCAAGGTGGACCCCAAAACCAGTGCTTTTCTCCCTGGTACCCACAGAGTCCTCAAAAAGCATTGGCCCTCCCTCCCACCCACCAGGACAAGCGCTTATGATGCGCCGGGTACCTGTGGTGGGCTGGGTAATTTGAAAATGAATGGGTGGAAGACAGCAGAGCCCATGGGCTCCACCACCTCTGGAACCAGGTAGGCCCCGGTCTGAATGGTTGCTCTGCCTCCCCGATGACCTTGGGCACAGGCCTTCTTTTCTTCTGAGCTGTTTTCTCAGCTTTACCAGGGGGCACTGAGAGCCCCCCACCTCACAGGTTGTTATAAGGCTCAAGTGAGGGGATGTGTGGAAATGCTCCCCCAATGCTGGTATGCAGGGAACACCCCGATGTAAGTCTCATCATTATTGCTTGTAGTTTTTACAAATCCATGCTCCAACATCAAACTGCTCTCGATTTAGTGGGGAAAGTAAGATTGGATTCACTCACCTGAAGATAATCAAATGATTCTGGAGTAAGTATTATCAAATCCTGGCACAGTCTGTGTTGGTACCGAGTTTGGATAAGGAGGTTATAGTGGCCCGGGGTGGAAAGACCTCCTGGAAGAGGTGTGATTTCAGCATCACTTTGAGCAAGGGGAGGGGCTAGAACTGGACCTCACATTGGAGGAGGGCTGTGGAAAGGTAGAGCCAAGGATGGCTATAGGGGCTGGGAAGCCATAGGCTGGGCCAGACTTCAGAGTAGAGGAAGCACAATTATCAGAGGAAGGTCCTATGGGCAGCGGGGAGCCATTGATGTTCCTGAGTAGGGGGTGTATTTTGGGAAAGTGGAGGTGGCACCAACAGGCTTCACATTGTGCTCTATGCTGGGTAGCAGCTGTCTTCCTTCCTGTTTGACAACCCCTGATGTGTAATGAACTAGAACCCCCAGTGAGAACGTTGGAGCAGACGATAATTCACTCGGCTGAAGCCAGACAAGAGCCTTATCCTGAATCACAATTAAGTTGTGTCATAATTGTGATCAGCTCAGTATATTGATAATAATAGTACCAACACCCAGGAAACAAATGCTTACTCTATGCCAGCCTTGGTGCCAGGGCTTTTACAAGTCACTCACAGACCCTGCACCCCTTGTTTATGACAAGAATTTTGTAACATGGCTTTTGTCACCCTGAAATGCAACTCATAAATAATCTGCACAGATACGTTCAAGAAAATTGATATGATGCCCTAGCTATATTATAAAGGAAAAGCAAAAAGAGAGCAAATTATAAATAAAACAGCATGTATTTCAATATGTAAATGCTCGAGCACACAAGAAAACATAATGAAGTAGTCAGGTGCTGGCACCAGCTTGTAAGAAATACATATGGATGTGAGACAAGAGAGCCGATGCACCACTGAATATTGTCCATACTTTTTCTCCGTGTTTTACCTCTTTAAATAAGAACTAGTCACATATGGTATTATAGAATCACCATGAATGCAATAGCTGAAATAGTAACTAATACAGTGGTGGTTGTGTCAATCACTCACATTCCATGGACAGTGCAGCCATTAGTGACATGATTTTCTGAAATGATGAACAATGCTTGGTAAAGTACTGAGTTAAAGAGACAGTCTTTCCTCAATTTACATGGTAATTGCATTTCTGGAAAATTCAGTCTATATTAAAATGAGGTTAAAAAAAAACTTCGAGGATATATGTAAAAGAGAGTTAGCTTCTCACTCGAATAATTATAAACAGCTCCTCCCCACCCCACAGGAAGTGGCACATGCGGAAATCTTGAGAAGCAGGAGAGATTTTTGCTGTGTGAGGATGGCCCCACACACTGTAGGATTCCCAGCATCTCTAGTTATTGGCCATCAAATGCATCACCTCCATCTTTATGATTACTCAAAACGCCTCTACATGTCTCCAGGTTGACCCTTAGAGGATGTACTGCTCTTGTTGTGACCACTAACTTACGTTATGTCATTTAATCTTCACAATAATTCTTTGAAGAAGTTATTTTTGTTTCCACTTTGTAGGTGGGCACACTGAGACTTAGCGAGGTACAGTAACCTGCTCAAGGTCACAGAGCTGGGACTGGAACCCACTCTGTTTCTCTGTCTCACTATGGCATTTAATACTGTGTTATTGTTTTACAGAGCTATGTGCCTTCAAATTAATTCAACATACACTTATTAAACACCTACTGGGTTTTAGGTATTCTGGTAAGTTAAGGAGACATAAAGGCAAATATCTAAGACTTGGTCCTGTGCAGCATGTGGGATTGTCCAGAGAGAGAGAGAGAGAACATGGCTCTGGAAAGGAATGGAACAAGTTCTTTATGCCCAGAATGGGCAGCCCTTGAGGGTGTATGAAGAGAAGCAGGCTGGATTGGTAGGTAGAGATCACCTTATGAAGGGCTTGTAGACAAGCCTGGTAAGAAATGGAGAGCAATACAGAGGCACCAGAAGGCTTAAAGCCAGGGGATGCTATGACCAAGCTTTATAAAAAGACCACCATAAAGTGTGGCATGTGGAATGAGATGATGGAGTAGTAGGGCTGAGCACCAGAACACAACCAAGCCTTTATAAAAAACGCCACCATAAAATTGTGCCATGTGGATATGAATAGGATGGGCTGGACCAGAACACAACCAAGCTTTATAAAAAAGGCCACCAGTAAATGTAGCATGTGGAATGAATAGCAGGGGCTGAGATCAGAACACATGCCATTTAGTAGTTTGGGTAGGAGATAGTGACAACTTTGAGGTGGAGAGAAGAGGAAGGATTTGTGAAATATGCAAGAGTATGAGTCAGCCCTCTGTGACCCAGTGTAGAGGGTAAAGGAGACACAGCAGCCCCAGATGAAGCCTGGCTTTCTGGCTTGAGTGCCCAGTGCTCAGTGGTGCTGGTAGGTGAAATGGAGAAATATGGTAGCAGGTAGAGTTTTGGCTGGAGTTGAGGGAGACCATTCTTTGGGGACCCATTAAGTCTGCAATGTCTGTGACTCTGCAGGTAGAGATGTTTGGGTTGCAGACAGGTATGTCTGAGCTCAGGTGGAGTGGAATCGTTAGCATATATGTTAGGATTTCTTTACCTGGAGCCCGTGGATGTTTCAACGTGTCCATGAACCCCTTGGAATTGTATAAAAATTCTGAGATTCTGTGATATGTACATTTTTCTAGGGTGAGGGTCTGTAGATACCATCATATTTTGAAGGGACCTACGTCTTCCCAAAATGAGAAACCTCTAATATGCCATATTTTGTCTAATCTAAGTTACATCATTATTTTATGTCCCAGAAGGTACATAATGCTTTCAATTAAGAACATTTACCAGAAGTAAAAACACTCCCAATTAATCTACTATCCATTGCTTTAACATTATTCCTGTGTGACACATGGAATAGTCATACCAGACTCTCTTGTTGCTTTGAAGTTTCTTCCAAAGGAATTGGCAGATTCTTCTTCTCAGGTGTGTTTTCTGGGGTATTTTTTGGCAATCAGTTTGTGGGTATTGTAGTAACAGAATGTAACATAGCTTCATTTACTTGGGGATATCTTCTTTTCTTGGATCCACAAAATAATTGGTTGTTTCTTTGCAAGAAAATATGGAAGTGTGATCATTTCACCAATGATTTCTATTTTCTTTACAGTATCAAAATTTATCCCTATTTCTGTGCCTTTCTGCAGAGACATAGTGTAATCTTTTTAAAAGACATTCTAAATCTCACACAGTAATTGACTAAATTAATTTAAAATATTTTATCCAACAAAGCCCTTAGCTCAGCTATAGTGATAACAATAGGAAGAGCTATGTCCTTGGTCCCTTCCATTCTGGCAGTGGAAACTACATTGCAGCTGCCACTTGGGAGCCATCCTGATTTCAGAGATAATAAGGTGAACCATTTTTAAAACATGTATCTTAGAATTGATGGAATTGAAGCTCTGGGAACAAGTGGGATAGCCAGGAAGAGAATGCAAGAGAGAAGAGCACAAGAGTGAAGATGGGACTTGGGGAGCACCAACATGTAAGGGGCTGAGAGGAAGAGGAAGTTGAAGGGTTCCCTGAGAAGAAGGGAAAATCCAGGCTAATGAGGCTTCAAAGCAGGAGAAGGAGGGCGAGGGTTGTAAGACGTGTGTTGGGCTGGGCACTTCCATTGGAACTGGCCATACTGGGTAAGAGCACCTTCCATGGAGTGCTGGAACTTCTGGGAAGTGGAGTCAGACTATGCATTCCTCCCTGTCAAAAGGTTTATCTTTGAAGAGTGGGAAGCAGGGAGGCTGAAATCAAAGAAGACACATGGAGGTTGTAGCTTGGATGACACCATTATCTAAAAGGGGCACACAGAAGGAAGAACAGATTTGGGGGAGACAGTGATAATTTTGGTGTTGAGTATCCACATACTCAACTTTGTAGGTCTTCATAGGAATTGTAGGTCTTCATAGGAAATCCAGGTAGACATATACATAAGAGAGTTGAAAATATGTGTCTTAAATTCAAGAGATACCACTGTATGAGGAGGATTAAAGAGCATCAGTACATTGGTGGCTCCTAAACCCATAGGAATAGGAAAGAAAACCCAGGAGAGTGGAGAATAGGATCTGGGTGAGGCCCCACTTCTGGGAAACAGTTTGGAAATCTGTAGAGAGCAGCTTCCTTTGAGAGCTACCTGTGAGGCAGGACTTGCTCCTGTGCCTAACACAGTAGCTGGCAGATAACAGATGCTAATTGAAGTTGATTGATTGATTGGTTAGTTGATTAATTGATTGAAAGAATGCACGAAGAGGCCGGGCACGGTGGCTTAAGCCTGTAATCTCAACATTTTGGGAGGCCAAGGTGGGAGGCTTGCTTGAGCCCAGGAGTTCAAGACCAGTCTGGGCAACATAGCGAGACCCCATGTCTACAAATAATTTAAAAAATTAGCTGGGCATGGTGGTGAACACCTATAGTCCTAGCTACTTTGGAGGCTGAGGTGGGAGGATCACTTGAGCCCAGGAAGTCAAGGCTGCAGCAAGCAATGACTGCACCACTGCACTCTAGCCTGGGCGATAAAGTGAGACTCTGTCTCAAAAACAAAAACAAAAAATAAAAAAAGCACGAAGTAATGAATCTGTGAAAGAGACTTAAGAAAATCATGGAGAAAGGAAGCAGAAAACTAGAAAAGTCCAATGAAGGAAAGTTTTAAAGCTGCAAAGATAGGAGACGAGCAAGTGAAGAAGTAATTAGGTTGGATGATTGTAATAGTCCCTGGTGTCCTGTGGGATGGCTGCCAAGAAGAGAAGTGAAAGAAAGAGGATAGACTGTCTTCAAGTGAGGTGAGAACAAGAGGTGAGCATTGATTCTTCTTCCAAGAAGTGAAGCAGTTTTGAAAGGAGCATGTTGCAACCAGCATGGATGAGCTGGGAGGGATCCATGTTGCTCAGGATCCCTGAGGAAGGACCCAGGAGAACCCAGAGTCCTTGGTCAATTGGATGGATGGGAGGAGAGTCTGCCTTTCAGAACAGGGGATGCTTGCAGGAACAAGGCAGCACCTTGCTCTTTCTGGCTCCAAATGCAGCCCCTGAATATCGGATCCCTCCTCTCTACAACTCCATCACAAGTGTTTTTAAGGGAGTGAGAGGACACAGGGTGGTGCTTGTCGTCTGGCAGTGTCCCACCACTGGTACATCCTTGCCTGGGGAACGTGTGCTTTAATGGTGACCTTGGTCGCCACGGTGACACCAGCCTTCTAGTCTAAGAGAGATGGACGGGATTTAAATCATTATTAGCCAAGGTTCCTCGTATGTTTTCCAGGCAGTAAATAATAGCTCCTAATACCAGTGTAAGCTTGGCTGGGCACTGTGTGGAATGTTTATGTTTCATTTTGGGTTTGTTTTCTTTTCGTGGTCTTTATGGTAAAGCTACGTAAAAATCAATAGCACTGACTCCCTAGCTAACCTTAATTCACCATGAAATAGGCTTAAACACTAGACTGCCTCGTCCAGTGAATTTTAGATATCCTGTGGACAGGGATTTAAATTGGGCTCAGCCTTCTTAATGAGCATGGTTGCTTTTTAAGTATCTTGTCACCGTTGCATACAGGGCTTGTGTCTTTCCTTGGAGGTGATTTTTCCCAGCTTAAAGAACTCTGCCTGCTTTGTGTCCTGGGTTCTTCTTGCTTTAAGGACTTTCTTCATGTAGCACATTCCAGATCAGGACTCTGGAGCAATGGGAACATGCTGTTCCCCCTTCAGAGTTCAGCTCCAGGTGGAGCTCTCTGGCGCACCACTGCCACCCGAGCTGCTCACACCACTGTGCATGTGCCTGAGGCCCTCTGCTGTCATCCTGTGACCTGTCAGTCATATACATCTGTTCTAGGGTTAGCTCACACACCCTTGAGGGCAGGGACCCAGGTCATTCATCAGCATGCTCTCAGAATCCAGCATAGGGCCTGGCACACCGTGGGCTCAGTGGATGGATATGAATGGAATTCAACTGCGAGTGTTTTACTCTCAGATGGAGAGGCTGAAATGCGAACATGGACTGTTCACACCAGAGCTTATTGCAGACATATGGGGTTATGTCTTGTTATGTTCTGTTTGTTCTTACCATGTTATTGAGATCTGAATTTATTCATTCATCAACTATTTACAGTCTATGTAGGTCTTCTCAGGAAGTGTTTCAGAGCCTGTAGAGATGAAAAAAGCCCTTGCCTTTGAGTAGATACCAAGTAAAGAGAGAGCCAGATCTGTGAACAGCTGACTGTGTTACAAGGCAGAATGAAATAAGGGCTAAGTAGAAGGAGGAAGGGGAGCTACTGTCTCCTGAGGGCTGATGTGTCAGGTCACTGTACCTGGTGCTGTGTAGACATGGGCTCATTTAATCCTCACACCTACCAAGAGAGGTGGGAACTATGGTCTATGATTCACAGATTAAGAGCCTGAGGCTTAAAGGGATTGAATTCATCTGCAAGAACCTAATGACTTCTTCGTGCTATCCCCACTTTACAGAAGAGAATATCAAGACCTAGAAAGATAATAGCTTGCCAAAAGTCAGCCACATGCATACAGAGTGCCAGAGGCTGGATGTGAACTTTGATTTTCTGAAGCCAAGATGGCTCCCCATATCTGTATGCCACATTGCTCAGTGTGTTGTAGGCTGTGACAGGGGTGTTTTGTTCTGCCTGGATGGCCTCTTACTGAGTCCTGGAAGACATGGTCATTGAACTGGTCTTGAAGGTCAGCAAGATTTTCATAGGTAGAGAAGAGGAAAGGACCTTCCTTTGCTCACCTCCACTGTCCCACTCAGGTGAAGGGTGACACGAAAGCAAAGGTTTGCAGGCAGGGAAGTGCAGGGTTTGTTCAGGGGACACAGGAGGACATGGTGTGAGATGAACATAGTTGGCTCATAGGGGAACTTGAACTCCCGAGGGGTCCATTCAGGGCTTCGGAGCTGAGTGGCTCTGAGTTTGAATCCTGCCTTTATCTAGCTTTGCAACCACAGGTCAAATGCTCAACTTCTGGGTGCTTCAGTGTCCATCTCTGTGAAATGGGAATGATATTTTCTGTCTTCTAGAATTGGGTAATGTAAGAATAAGGCACATCAAGCAAATGATAAATGTCAGTCCTATTATTATTAGCTGTCTTCTGATCTTCCATTTTTCCCAAGTGAAGCATTTTTTCCTCTTGAGTCCTCTGTGTCCAACTAGGATGTCTCTCATTATCAAATAACAGAGTCTTGGACTCTCAGGGCTGGAATGAGCCATGGGTATAGGTGATCTTTATGTTCCCAACCATCAGTGAGAAGAAAGAGTGACACTATTCCCTAAGCTCCTAGCTGTTTGGTTTCTTACCCCAGCCCCGATGATGCCTGACAGGAAAACGCCCCTCCCTTGTGACCTCTCAGGGTTGGGAGGGGCGTTTTCCTGTCAGTATCTGAGAAGTCTCAGCCACTTTCCCCCCACAACTGTGCATGAGCCCCCAGCAACCATGTGCCCCTCAACGGAGAGCCCCCAAGCTCCTTCCTCACCAGGTTCCTGGTGCATCCGAAAGGTTGGAGATGTTCGTTGACCTTGGCTACTCCCGAAAGCCTGGCATCCCTCTTTACAGGGCAGGCTTCCTCCCTGTTGTGTGTATCTGTGATGGTGCAGTTGGGTCCCCTGCTTCCCTTCATCTCAGCTTTGAGTGCCTTCTATCATTTTAAATTGGAGTATGATCTTATTTGGTTTCATCCAGATATAATTTTTTCCCTTCCTTCTAGGCACTGTCTGCACCCTGGCCCATCAGCTGCCACAGTTAGGACTTCAGAGAGGATTCTCATCCATAGTGGCCACTCTGACTGATTCCCTCTGTCCTTCATTCGAGTCTGGCTGCTGCAGCTCCTCCAAACAGCTGTGTATGCTTCTCATCTGTCCTGAGGTCTTTCTTATCTCTGGGTTCTATTCACTCAGATTTTCCCAGCCAATGGATTATCACCTCTTAATACCAGCCTTCCACTACCACCCCTATCTATCAGGGAGAAGATCCATAAGGATTGTCAAGAGCCATTTCCCAGTGCCCTTCACAGCTGAGACAGAGCTGATCCCTGCCTCTTTGTCTGTAGTCTTGAGCCCCCAGATATGTTGTTCTCTGCCAGCCAAGGCCACTCGCTCACTGGGTTGGACAGACATTGCTTATTGCACAGTGATTGTGAGTGAAGGCAGCCACAAGCTTTCTAATTATTGAGCAGTCTTCATGTCAGATGCTTTGCAGAGTGATCTCTAACCAATCCTCACGACATCATTTGAAATAGGCATTATCCTCATTTCACACAGAAGGAAGAGGGAAGCTTAGGAAGGTCTCATGGACCGCCAAGCCCATGCTTGTGCTTGGTGATGGGGCCCATGCCAAATCTGGCCATCCAGTCAGGCCCGTTTTAAACTGTGGCAGAGAAAGCTAAAACTGTGGTGGCCGGGCACAGTGGCGCTCGCCTTTAATCCTGGCACTTTGGGAGGCTGAGGTGGAAAGATCACAAGGTCAGGAGATCGAGACCATCCTAGCTAACACGGTGAAACCCCGTCTCTACTAAAGCTACAAAAAATTAGCTGGGTGTGGTAGCAAGCACCTGTAGTCTCAGCTACTCGGGAGGCTGAGGCAGGAAATCGCTTGAACCCAGGAGGCGGAGGCTGCAGTGAGCCGAGATCGCACCATTGCTCTCCAGCCTGGTGACAGAGTGAGACTCTGTCTCAAAAACAACAACAACAACAACAACAACAACAACAACAAAAACCTGTGGCTTCCCAAGACATGGTGATATCTTTGGCAAAGCTGTTCTAACTGCTCTTTACACAGACAAAACTTTCTGAAGACTTCCTAATTCCATTTGTTGCTGTTCCTGGTTGACTCCAGGTGTAGAAGGATAGTCACTCTTAAGGGTCCACCTTCAGCTGCTGGATTGTCCTCAGAATCTTCTCTTCATGTCTGAGTAGAAGGAAACAGTGTGGATCATTTGGGCTGGTGCCTCCATTTGGTGAAAAACAATAAACTCAGGGCAGAAACAGGACCCACCCAAGATCACAGAGGCAATTGGTGGTTAGATATTTAGCTTCCATCCTTATAATGGAGACCTCAGAGAACAGGAGCGTAAATAGGATAGTTTATTTCTCTCTCCCATAACAGCATGGGTGTGAGCTGCCTGGTTTCAGGGACCCAGATTCCTTCTGTTCTGTTGCTTTGCTTTCCTTAGGGTGTTGCCCTCATTTACATGGCTTAAGATGGCCCAAGACTTTGTTTTCATTTCAGCCCATGGGAAGGGCAAGACAGGAAGGATAGGATACAGCCCTTCCCTTTAGGGACATGACCTGGAAGCTGTACATGGCACCTTCATTTCTATCTTGTTGGCCAAAACATAGATGGCCATATCCATCTACAAAGGAAGCTGGGAGATGTCTTTATTCAGGGCAGCCATAGGTCCTTCCGAAAATGAGGGGTTTTGTTACTGCAGAATAGGGAGAATAGAGTCATGGTCTTTGTGCTATGGTGGGATGGGGACCACCTGCTGGGCTGTTCCCAGCTCCAGTCCTGCCTCTCAATACCTTTCTTCTCTTCCTCCTCAACCCAGCCCAGGGATAGTGCCCTGAAATGTGGATCCCACATGGGTCAGTGTTTAGTTAGATTATTTTAGGCCCCACACACAGGCTAATTTTCACAGCTAATGATACACCACTTACACTTGTACAAAAAATTATAACTTTAGCTCTTCATGGAAATACCACTGCATTGTTAAAGTACCGTTACCCCCTTGAAGAAATGCCACTGTTTTCTTGTGAAAACATGACTCTACCTATTTAGAATTTGGTTGCTTAAAACAGAAAGTTTTCCCCTACATTTACTATTTCTGTTAGAATGTTCTAGAACAACACCTCCAACAGTGGTAAAAATTGTGAGGAGGCCAGATGTGTCCAGGGTGGCCTTCCTTCTTTAGATATGCATTCTCTTAGCATTTTATTCTCAAAGATAAATAGTGTCTTTGTGGGAGTTATGCCAGACTGTTAGTTGACTGCTCTAGTGTTTTTTCCTGGGAATGCAGGTAGTGGTCTCTAAAAAACTGAAGGGGAGAAAAATCAGTTGATATTTAAAAGAGTGATTGCCTAGGGATTGGATGTTCAGTGCCATGCTTTCCAGCCATATGGGATGGGCAGATGCACCTGAGAGATAGAGGCGAGACTGACTGGAAGCAGACTTGGGGGAGGGGCGGAACTGCACAGTGTCCCCCTGGCTGGGAGAGTAGGCGATGGATTATGAGTTGCTGCCAAATGTCAGGCAAACTGAACACTTGAGGTTAAAGACAGCCAGAGGAGACAACAAGATGGCAGCACCTGGCCACATGTGTGGCAGAGTGCAGCATGTGTGCTGGAGAGAGCAGACTTCTGAATACTTCCAGCTCTGTGACCTAGAGCTCCCTAGGCTAGGAGAGATTTTTGTCTGCCTAGGCTCAGAGGAATTTTTGTCTGCAAAGTGGGGAAAGAACCTACTGAAGTTGTGTGAAAATTAGTTAGAGATACTGTATGAGATATTTCTGGCACCCAGTAGGTGTTCTGTTAATAGCAGCATTTTCCAAGGCTCTGGGTAGCAGGTTCACAGAAGGTTCAACCCAAATCCGTGTCAGGACCCTGGATAGCTCCAAGGAGTCCTGGCTGTGGACTCAAGTCATTTGTGGCTGACTGAGAGAGCAGGGAAGGACCTCAGAAAGCATCCATCTGGTCCTTTCCCGCAAATCCAGAAAGAGCTCTTTCCGCTGGTAGTTCACGGGATGATTTCAGTGATAATCCATGAACCCAGACTGCAGAGCATCCAATTACGAAGTGAGACAGCTCTTCCCTTTTCATGTCCCTTAAGGTGAAAGGTACGCTGAGGTGCTGGTTTATCTTTAGCACTTCTCTAGAACTTGCTTCTCCTGCTTTTGAACAAAGACAGAACACAGCTCAGACTCAGAGCCTTTGGCTAGAATTTAATCACATTTTATTTTCATCACATTTATTTTTGTAGTTACTTTCCATTTGCAGTAAGAGATCATAGTTTTCTGTTTATGGTGGTAATTCACAGTTTTCTCATTATGCATATTTGTTTAATATTAAAGAATGTACTAATTAATATTAGTACAATTAAAAAATATTAAATAAATAATACAAAGGTGATATGTGTATATGGCAAAAAAAAAAAAAAAAAAAAATACTGGGAAAATACTATGTCTGATTGAAGTTTGGATTAGTCTATCCTTGCCTCTTTGTAGATGGTAAATGCCAGCCCAGAGAGGGTATGGAACTGGCCCCAGCTGCCCAGAACATTGGATCTTCTGATTTTGTGGTCCTAGGTTCTTGCCCCACACTACTCTGCTTTTTTTGGATGCCTTTTGAACAAGACTTGGCTTTCCAATTGACTCCATTATCCTGGAAAACTTAGGGTGGGGTGGCCCTTCTACAATGTTTGTGACATTCCAAATGATCAGACAATCTCCTTGCTCTGAAATAAATGGCCGTGTCCTGGAAGTAGGGGGAAAACCACCCCACAATCCCAGTATTGGGATGTAAATGAGCAATTAGCATCAATTAAAACAGGATACAGTGTAATTACCACCAATCGTGCTAACCTTTATATTCAGAAAGCCTTGACCTGTGAAAAGGGAATTAAACAATAGTGAAAACTCTTTCTTAACCAAGGGGTGTGTTTTGGGCAGTGACGCCTCCTTTCATGGACTGAGGGTTCTGACAGATTAGACCCTCCCTTCTCCACACCCACCCTTCTGGGCCTGGGCCACTACTGGCAGTGGCCAGGAACAGTCAGGCTTGATGATACCTTGTCAGAGACCTTATTAGACCCATCACCAAATGCTGCATAATTCAACATAATGCCTGAACCCTGCTGTGGCCTCTTGCCTCTTCCAGACAAATTCTGGGGCCTCAGACATCTTGAAAGGGACACTTTGCCAGGAAGCACCTTGCATCTGAGCTGCCCTGCCCTCTGTATCTGACCTGGTCTGTCTTTTAAAGCCAAATCCTTTGTGATGTCCTTGTTTATAAACATGCCTCTGAAAATCCTATTCAATTTTCTGAATCCTGTTTTATGTGGACCCAGCATCACATATGGATGCAGCACAAAGCAGTGTTCCTAATGACCTGCATTGTAACCTCAGAGTTCCAGATCTCAGCCTGCTTCTTTGTTCCTCTGTCCAACAAATATGTATTGAGCACACCTTATGTGCTATACACTGTTCTGGGTGCTGTGGATACAGCAGGGAAAACAAAAGACCAAACCCTTATATTGTAGAAATCTTAAACTTACAAGGCAAGAAAAATGCTGATGGAGAGCAATTTTAGGTGCTGGGAGGATGCAGAATGACAAGGGTGATGAATGTGGGATGGGGCTCAGGGAGGACAGGATAATTCATCCTCTCAGCAACATCTGGGCAGACAGTATGGTTTATGAGGCTAAGAGGGTGGCTTCTATAGCCATTTTAAATGGACCACTCTGAGCCTTGGCTTCCAGACCTTTAAGATAGAGAGGACAATGAATTCTCAACTGGAGGGCAGGGCCCTGACTTGGAGGAATCCTCTGCCTGTGCTGACTCAGACACACACAGGACGAACGTCTTGGGTGGCCAAGGAGCTGGGGATGGGCTCTGTGGACAAAGAGAGACTGAGAAAATGCAAGGAGGCCTAAGAGGCCTGGCACGTTCCCCAACAGCAGGGAACCTGGTAGTCTGGGGAAGGGTGGAGACTGGCCAAGTCACACGGCAAGCCCGGGCAGAGCCAGGACTGAACCAGCATTTTCCGACTCTAAACCCAACCCTTTCATCATATCCCACAACCTTGAATGCGAGGCTGAGGAGGTTAGACTCAGGAACAGGGAAGAGACATACAGGATTATTATTTTTGTAACTGCAGCTGCAGTGTGGACAGTATGGGCTGTCAGTGACCAAGAAGAAAGGTGATGAATGGCACCAGCAGTGGGGGTGAAAAGGGGGTGTAACTTCAAAATATAGTTAGATATCTAGTTGGCAAGACTTGATCACTGATTGAATGTGGGGGAAGCTGAAAAGAGAGCTGAAGCTAACTTTGAGCACACCTGAGTGACAACCTGGAGGCTCCTGGATATAAGAGGGGGCAGACAATGCCTTCTGCCTATTTCTACATCCTTGGCTAGCTCCACATCTTCCCTGCCTGACCCAGCCTCTCCCATTCCTGCTTATCTTTGGAAACCCTGCTCCAGCCCATGTTCACAGACAGGAGAAGGCTGGATCCCTTCCCAGAGACACTGGAAGCACCTTCTCAACCTGTCTGCATAGCCTCCTTTTCTTGTATGACTCTCATTGTATGGTGTCATGATCCCAGGAGTTTCATTCCTAGATGCTCATGTGCATAAATTCCTTCCTCAAGGACAAGACCTGGGTCTTACCATTCTGTTGACCTGCAGGAGAGTCTGAGAAAGCATAAATGAAACATGGACTAGATCAAGGGTGGCAGATAGATGGGTTTCATTCCAGCTGATTACGGCGGGCTGCCTGGAGTGCTGTGTAGAGGGTTCTGAGGCTGCATCCAAGCTTAGCTGCAAAGAATGCTGGGATCTATTAGTGGTGTCTGGCAAGGCACAAGAGGAAAGAGTGGCAGTATGTGTGTCACTTATGCGCAGTCTCTGGATGACAAGAATCTGTGTGGTTTTGACAATACATAGTTGTTCTCAGTAAAAGTGAAAGATGATGTCCAAGTGCCTGGTGTGGCCAAGGGTAGAAACACATTAGAAGTAACTTTTAAAGAGCCACTTTTTAAAGTGGCTTTAAAAGAGCTATAGACACAGGCTATCCTCAGCATTGAATTTCAACCTTCATACCACTCTCCGCTTGTGTGCCTTACATAATGATGCCCCTAAACCACCTTTTGTACCCTGACTCGAGGTTCTCAAACCGCAGCTTACAAATGATTTTTTCTGGGCTAATGCCTGCCAGCCAGTGGTTTCATTTTGGCAGCCTAACTCTTTGTCTGCACTGTGATCTTTGGGCAATTGATTTGAATATTTTATTTCCCTTGGTTTGTGGTTTTATAAAAGAAGTGTAAAAATGAAGGTGTGGATACCAGTGGAGGGAATGTAGTTCTCCTGAATATAATGTAGAAGCAGAGCATTGATTCAGAACTCTAAACGATGGAATTGCTTCAAAATTGTCCTCAGCCACCTAATAAACCATGTCACTGTAGTAATTGAGGAGCAGTCTTCTGTACATGGTGCCTGGGCACAGTGAGGGTACATTTGGCCAGGTTATAAGTGACCCTCTTAATGACACCCCACTGGTTCGGTCCACCCAATATAGACTGGACATAGGATAACCAGCAAGCGTAGTTACATCAAAGTTCTCCCACAGGTAAAGGACAAATTTTTATGATTTTTGAGTTGTTCTTATGTTTTACATGGTAATGTTGTTTTCCTTAAATTTTGTGAGCATTGGGAATTAAGATAGCTGAGTTCCAAATATTATGTATCTGGAACAGGTCAGCTCTTGGACATTCTGGATAATTAATCTTCTACCACACAATACAGACAAAAGTGGAAACTACTAAATGAAAGCAATGGGTTTTTAGCCTCAACCTGATGTTTTATAGACTTAAGCTGATTGGCTTCGGGAGGGGGTGGTAATTTTGAAGGAAATGAATCAAGAATGTATATGAAATGCCAAAGATCTATCATAGATGCTGCATACAAAGCTAAGTGAAACTGGAGATTTTATAGCACTTTTAGCTCTCTGCAGAAACTATCAAGCCTTATTGATTACTGGCCTCTTATTTTTATTAATATTAATATTGATTTCTGCTCTTTTATAATATATTTGACCTGCACCTTTTCTGGAGTACATTACATATGATAGCAAGAGATTGTGTTGATTATGTGACGTGTCAATTGAGCTGATGGTTGATTTGGAAACAGGGATGCAGAAATTGGTGGTGCAGGGGCCATGAGTGGGCTGGGGAGGTTGCCATCATTGCAGAATACAGACATTTTCTGAATAAAATAATCCAGCCTTTCACGGTGTGTCCACAGGACCCACTGTCACCAATCTTTGCTGGTTCTAATTTCCTATTTTTGAGGACTGTGTTTAAAATCTCTGCTTTGTCACTTACAAACTGAATGACTTGACTTTTCTGAGAGCATCGATTCAGAACTCTAAACAATGGAATTGCTTCAAAATTATCATCAGCCACCTAATAAACCATGTCACTATAGTAATTGAGGAGCAGTCTTCTGTACATGGTGCCTGGGCACAGTGAGGGTACATTTGGCCAGGTTATAAGTGACCCTCTTAATGACTCCCCACTGGTTTAGTCCACCCAATATAGACTGGACATAGCATAACCAGCAAGCGTAGTCACATGAAAATGTGAAAATAACACAGGGTTTGCATGGCTGTCATGAGTGTTGCAGGTTGTGTACATAGGTAGCCTGGTGGTTGAATGTGTGACCTTGGAGTCAGGCAGGACTTGCTGTGACCCCCATGTCTGGTTGCCGTTCATTCACTGGGCAATCCTGGGCAAGTTATGAGTAGCTTCTCTGACCTTTGTTATGTGTAAAAAGAAGATAATCATGCCTCCTCATTCTTGTTGAATGCTTCGTGTGTGGAAGTGCTAAGTCAATGCAGCCATTGTTATTACCATGTATAAAGGGCTGGGCATGGAGTGGGGGTGTCTTGTTCCCTTCTTCCTTCCATCCCCATTTTTCAAGTCCTGAATTCCTCATCATCCTTTATGGGCTGACACCTCCTTGGAGAAGCCCTTCTGGACTGCTATTGCAGTGAGGGACTCACTCTTTCTGTGCTCTTCCATTCTTTTTGCTCCCCTGATGACATAAGGCATGACCTCCTGTCTATAAGTCTTTCTTTCCCACCAACTGGAAGTTGCTTGAAGCAGAAACTTCCCTCCTGTGATTCAGTCTTATTTTTACCTTCCAGGACCTAGCTCAGTGCTTGGTGCATGAGAGTGTTTTGGTGAGCAAGTGAGTAGGTGGATGAGCTGAGTGAGTAAAGGAATATATGGATGAACAAATGGGTGGAGGACTGAAGCACTGGTCAAAGAAACCCTGGGTTGAACGGGAGTGAGAGGCTGACTTGGAAAGCTGGAAGTCTCAGGGCATAGATTCTAATATCTGGGAAATAGGAGTCTCTGAACCAAACCTGCATGCATATCTGCATCTGAGCACATTTGGAGGGCAGGTCCTTAGATTCTCACAAGTGTCCCTGGACCTCAAATGTCAACAAGTTGCTGATCTGAACAGATGGAGAGGGCAGGCCCCACCGAGAGGACAGAACCAAGTGATTGGAGGAGTGAATGTGACAAAAGAGAGAAGTTAAAACTGGCAGGACACTGAGTCCTGCAGGGAACTCAATTAAGGGGTGTAGCCAGCGCCACAGGCAGCCCCTGGGACGGGAACTCCTACAGTCCCTGCGGGCCTTGATGCCTCCTTCTAGGCAGCTCTTGTGCGAGGAAGCTCAGAGGAGGTTTGTGTCTTTGACTGTCTTGATTCCTATCCAGAATCCACTAGCTAAAAGGGTCTCACAGGTTCATTGGGTTCAATTACCTGCCTCCAAATAGACCAAGCCCAAATGGTTCCAGGCAGGCCCTAGGTTTTTAATGCCCCCAAAGTCTTCTGCCCTTTTCTTCCTTTCCCTCCCTTCTTCTCACCTTCATTATATTATCCTGTCCTATCCTATCCTATCCTATGCCATGCTATCCTATGCCATGCTCTGCTATCCTATAATATGCTCTGCTCTGCTATGCTATGCTATCCTATCCTATGCTACTCTATGCTGTCCTATGCTATGCTATGCTACACTATCCTATGTTATGCTATGCTGTGCTATCCTATGCTATGCTATCCTATGTTATGCTATGCCATCCTATGCTATGCTATGCTATGCTATGCTATGCTATACCATCCTATCCTATCGTATGTTAGTCTAGCCT